>NC_053114.1:21412223-21584723 GCF_010015445.1 Perca fluviatilis
TTTGACCATCTCACATTACTATTACTGACTTTTGGGATATCGCTTGTCTGGCTTACCCAATGACGTACAGTGCATCGCCGGATGTCAGGCCCCTTCCGCTATGTCCGCTATGATTATACAAGGGCACTGTTGCTGCATCCGGGGCTTAGGGCCGCCTAAGACGATTGTGATTGGTTTAAAGAAATACAAACAACCTAGAGGTGTAGCCAGACCATACTCAAGCACTGACACAGAGCTGTGGTGATAGGTCTGGCTATTCGAGGCTAGGCTATTGCGAATGTCCGATTCAAATCCTTACTGAAGTGCAAACCTTCTATCTGCTGTATTTAATAGATGACACTCATAGATTATTGTAATCATTGTACTACTGTGAATTAAGCTGTGAGGACACTCTTCAGTGTTACCTAAAAACTACAACAATTCCTTTTACAAAGTCTGTATTCATACACGTTAGTAAAAGGTAAGCAATGGAGATGAAAAAAAATAGTAGAGAGCATCTCACAAGAACAGAAAATGCTCGTCAGAAAAGGAAAACCTGCACTAGTTACCGTGGAATGTCAAATGTATGTGCCTGCTCAACACTGCTCCGCATTAAAAGCGAGGACCTTGGTGGCTTCTCCTGCTGTTAATGTCTTCATCTTTCATAATGTGCAATGTGTAAGTGTACTGTCACGTACATGTTATGCTTTATTTTATGTTTCACATTTTTCTGCAGTATGTCCACACACAGTGGTATTTTTTCTTAACTTTGTGTAGTTTACATACTTGTGTTGGTGGCCATGGCGCAAAGAGATGCTGTTTTTGTCAAATGTTCAAATTTTTAAATTGTTGAATTCATTCATTTATTTATTAAAAATAAGATGACTCAGATATATTTGCTTGATTTAGTCTGTATTTACTATGTTCTTAGAATGCAGTGCTTTCTCTGGAGAACATGAAATTGTATTGTCTAATAAATTGACCAATTGTTTATGAGTAAAACGCAATCCCAACGAACTAGTACCTCTAGTAATTGGACACATTTCTCACCAATTTCACCGCTTTTGATATTCTGGGCTTTTTATTTTCCTGATTGTATTCAACTTTTCTGAACTTGTATCTCTTATGTGATAGATGATTATGATATCCATCTCTCGTCACACATCTGATTTTATTACTTTGATTGAAGCCTTTTAACTGTGTCCAGTTAGTCAGTGGGCCAACTCATATCGAGGGTCACAGTCTTGATCAAGTCTGTGCATCGGGGTTGTCACCGAGCTCTCTGGAATTTCTAGACCTCCCTTCATTCAACCATAAACCTGTAATCTAACAAATCTCACCTTTACCTTCTTCTCCTGTCTCCAAAACTCTAATATTTTGGAAAAGTAAATGAGTCAATATAGCCTACGTGTAAATAATAAATAATGGCATATGTTATTTAGATTTAAGGGGAGACACCAAAGCTATAAAAAAATCTATATATATATTTCCACATAACCCTAATGTACAACTGTAGGACAGACCAGTGTACATTCAGAGGCATTATCAGACCTGAATGACAACAGGACTCTCAAAACTACCTGTTTTGTTCATGCAGGCCTAAATAAAAAAAGTTTGAGCAAATTTTCGTAAGCAATGTTTTACACAACCTTTGTTAAATGAAAGTATGTTAAAGAGAGACGTATATCTTTCTGCCGTGTGTGTGTGTGTGTGTGTGTGTGTGTGTGTGTGTGTGTGTGTGTGTGTGTTGTGTGTAAGCTGATAACCCACAAACTCTGCAGTCAGCAGATTTGTGAGAAACGTCTTCACCATCATCCTATTAGCGTTGGCAGACAGTAACCAGTTACAATTACTCTACGGACTGTACTTGAATAGATGTTTTGAGGAATATGGATTTTGCAACAACTTTATAACTGATAGTTTTGGTTTTGGTGATGTAAACTCAACAGTACATTTACCAAAGTACTGTACAAATTGAAGTTACTTGTACTTTACTTTCATTTCTTTTTATGCAACTTATATTGTTATCTCTGCCAGAGCAAACGTATCTCTTAAACATAATAATAATAATAATATAAGGAAAACATATATCTAAAAAGCTACAGTGCAACTACAATCTGCTTTTCTTAAATCAACCACAGTGAAATCACATATAGTTTACACTGCACTGTAGGGGAGATCGGGGATGGTTGTAGGAGAGGGATGTTTGTAACAGCACCACTTTCACCAAGAACAGATGACCTAGGAGTCATTTAATAAATGTCCTTTATGACCACTTTCTTCTAAGCATCTGACCGGCACGGGTTAGCGAGTTAGACTTTAGTAGGAATTGGTGTGCAAACACACAATCGAAACTCCAGTTGAAATTTGTCAGATCGACACATTAAGAAAATCATTTGTTCAAAAAATATCTGTAGAAAAAAATGTCAGAGTGGCTTACCAGTTAATTTCACATGCAAGCAAGATTTCTTATGGTTAAAGAAAATCACATGGCAGAGCTTCATTTAGTAACGTTAGTTAGTTACTAAAGTGTAGTGACTACTTCCATTCCCTCTCTTCAGCCTACTGTTTAAACATGCAGGAGAATGGTTGAATGAATGGTCTGAGTTGATGCTGTGTAACTATTTCTGTTGTGCTGAGGCAGCCGACATGCTGTGGGCACGCAACAGTTTGACGGTCGATACATAGATTTAAAGATTTTATTTTTTATGTCATGGTAAAATCTAAAAAATCATACAAAGAATGTCATGAATCACTCAGCAAAGCATGACATATTATGTTTATAAAAGCACCATGGTCAGTGTTAGTTTTGATAGTTTGTTTTTTCTTTTGAATAACCAATAGAGTTAAGTTGATTTTTTCATTTGTTGATTTAAACAATAAAGGTATTTCCATTTATTCTTTCATTTGTTCAAAAAAAAAAAAAAAAAAACAAAACATTCAACAACACACATTTACAAGGGGGCCTATACTGCTGAATACAAGTGGTTTAAAGGTTGTTAAATAGTAGTCACTATTCTGTACACAACACCTGCTCTATCTCTGATACTGACATGTTAGGTGTTGCATGATTACTGGGTATCTCTTCTCTTCTGCTTCTTATTTCAATGCTTTGAGGGAGAAGATGACTTTTCCCTCGTAGGGGTCATGGAAATTTTCGTAGCTGATCTTGTGGGAGACCACTCTGCACTGGATCTTGGCTTTCTTCTCTCCGACCAGGCTGAACCGAACGGCCACCAACGGGTTGACATAAGTAGGCTGAAGAAAAGGAGGAAGAAGGCAATGCAGACCGTTGGTTACCGGTTTTTGATTTTTTTTTTTCTCTTTAGGACATGTTAATAAAACTTAGAAAAATAGTTTGACATTTTGGGAAATACGCTTATTTACTTTCTTGCTGACAGTCAGATGACAAGATTGATGCCGCAAGCTACCGCTAGCAGTCGGTTAGCTTAACTTAGCATAAAGACTGCAAACAGGGAAACAGCGAGCTTGGCTCTGTGCAAAGGTAGCAAAATTCACCTACCAGCACCTTTAATTCTCACATTATATCTTCTTCTGTACAAAAGCTAAAGTTTGTGGTTTTATGGGGAGTCGAGTCATGCTTGCTCTCGGGGGAATTACTAGAATTGTTGGGACTTTATAAATTATAGAGTGTGGTCTAGACCTACTCTATCTGTAAAGTGTCTCGAGATGACTCTTGTTATGATTTGATACTACAAATAAAATTGAATTGAATTGAATTGAATCGTGTGCCAGGTCTTGTCATCACAACGAGGTTGCCAAGCAGGAAGTCATTGCACATTGTCATTCTGACCGTGACCTTTGGACAGAGCCAGGCTAGCTGTTTCCCCCTGTTTCCAGTCTTTGTGCTAAGCTAAGCTAAACACCTGCTACTTATCAATCGTTTCATCTAAGTCTCTGCAAGAAACTGCAAAGCTTATTTTTCAAAATGTCAAACTGTTGTTTTAAGTCTCGAATTAAATATTAATAACTTGAGGATTTTGGTGTGACACAAAGATTTTCAACGTGACTGAATTAACATCTGCTAGTTAAACTGGTAGTGAATCAAAACTCTCTTGAATTTTACACGTGGTGAAAATGACCTTTATTGACTACCTGTTTGTGGTAATGTTTTTTTAAGAGATATGCACCATATATTTTATGACACAAGGCTTCTTTACAACAGTTGAAAATGTACTTCATTTATTATCACAAACCACAAGTGACACACAAAGAGTGTGGGGCCAGTGCCTGGTTGGTGATCAAGCTTTACTTTTGATAGAGAACAGTTTCAACAACTTAAACAGATCTTGATTCTCGCTCACCTGTGCCAGTTTTCCGTAGTAAGGGAAGTAAGAGGGATCAATAATTCCCATGTCAGGGAAATATTCGATTTTGGCCACATTTTCTTGTCCGTCCTAAAAACACACACACACACACACACACACACACACTTTCAGCTTATTTAATGGGGCACTACAAATTTTACTCAAGAAGATCAGTTCACGTGTCACCAGTACTACTCACAAGGAGACTATGGAGACTACAAATGTAGCAGAAAATCTGTTACAAACTGGGGTTGTTGAGTTTTAAAGACATAGGTGTAGGTGTATACCAGGCAAGTAGGGTCTAATGAAAAGAATTGCATTATAGGAAATGTAGGATCCAGTGTTTTTGAAGCTTGGCCCAATACTGGGACTAAAAGTCAGCATATCTCGGCCTCTGCTGAATCAATATGATTATTCTTTCTTGAATTGTCTGTCAGGAAGCCCTCCAACTTTATAAAAGTGCTATACTAAATCACTGGAGTAACCCTGAAAATAATTTTGTAAAACTTCTTATTGTATGCTGTTAAAATAAGTTTATGCAGACAGTTGTTGCTCACCAGTACAGTGCAGTTGACATATGCGGGAAGATCAGTGTGATTAGTAGGCAAAAAGTTGATGATCTGCAGAGACAAAACAGAACATTAACCTTAACCTAGGGTTATTTAATTAGATTTGTTATGTACTGTAAGATCCAAGTTATCCAAAAGTGTTTAGCAGGATTTTTATGAATTAAACATACCCTGTTCATCTTAATGATGACACAAGGCCTGCTGCAGTTGTAGCCAAAGGTTGGGTCCTCAAGTCCTGAGCAGGCTCCCAGCATGCTTTGCGTGAAAGGGCATGACCACTTGGTGTGGTGAGGGGCAGAGAAGGTGTTCTGGATGAAGTACTTTCCCTTTGTGCAGTTATAGTTGTTACATTCAAGCTGCTTGGTGTCATTGTAGGCTGACGGAGAGAGGCAGAAAGAAAGATTTAGATGCACTGGTTTGTGTTTAATTTTAAGGTCCAACAGGGTCGAATGAGTAAATACTAACGCTTCAGGAACTCATTAAGGATGTTGGCCATCTTCTTCCCGCTGGCCTTATCAGATGTGTTGTAGAAGATTTCAACATTTTCCTCCCCGTAAGTGTCAGGCCACACCATCACCCCTTAGCAGAGAAGCAAACAGAGAACCGGTTAAGAGAGGCTTAATTTAGATTGCCATTGTCTTAACTCGTTGTTGTTGTTGTTATTGTGTTACCCGGAGATTTTAGCCGGTCTTGGTAGTCCGGGGCGTACGGATCCAAGGTGTACATGAGAGTCCAGATGGCCAGACAAAAGAGGGCCGTCATCACCACGTAGAAGGCCACATAATACAGACTGATGTACACTGTTAAGGAGAGAGGGTATTATTAACATTAACACACAGTCAGGTTTACATGTTTATGGCGGCCACTCCTCTTTTTGTCCTAATGCCCCTCTGATGTTGTAAAGTTTCTCATTTTAAAGCTTTTTCTGCTAGTTGTTCAGTATGTACAGTAAAACTAAATCGCTCCTGTACTGTATTTACAGTAAACACTAGATTAAATGTGAAAACACTCATGAAACAGAGGAGGGTTTTAAATGTGGTTACCAAAGTGTATGTCTACTTTCACAGCGGTCAAGGTGGTATGAGCTCAATTTAATCTGATTGTAAGATCAAACACGAGTGGGGGGGGGGGGGGCTCTGGCAAAAAAAGAAAAGCTTATCACGACAGCAGACTTATCTGTCTTTGTGCACATGCTGCAAACAAACACCTCGCTGGGGAGATATTTAAAGGACAGAAAAAGTCACACAGAACGGTACGCACATGTACATGATGTCTGTTTGTCTTTTACTGCAGCGCACACACACACATAACACCGAGTTGCATGTACTGTATGTGGTGCATCATTTACAACACAATGCTTACATGCTCTTAAGACATCACATGTACATGAGGGCATCTGAGTATTGTTTTAGAAATTGGATTTGGAAAGATCTAAATCTATACTATTTAACCAGCTTTATATATTTTTTTATTATATTATATTTTAACCCTATTAGCTGCTGCCCTATTTTATGTCTTAGATTCTAATTAGATTTTACTTATGTGACTTTTTTTTAAATACATATTTGTATGAGTGTTGTTGGAGGGAGCCTGTGATTTAAGAATCTCATTACCATAGATTGCTTCACTGTAATTGTTGTGCATATATGATAGTAACGAACATATGACTAATTAAACCAGAATAAAATATTTTTGACAAATGACAACTGACACTTGAAAGTCCTTGTGTTTAAAATGTTGTGAGGCAAAAAAAAACAAGTACTAATAAAGTATTTCTCAGTCATTGCTGGTGACATAGGTGAGTAAATGTTTGGGAGCACTGCTCACCAGCAATGCAAAATAATGTCTAAACAGACAAGTCGACCCTCACCAGCAGTGAAGCAGGATAATAGTGCTACAAACTTTAGCCTCATAAATGATACACCCTGTCTTGTATTAAATACAGAGCTACTGTGCTGTTATCAATAATGTTTTTGCCATCCATTATATATTTTCAATGTTTATTTAATGTTGTACAACAGAGGTTAATGACGTTATAACTACCCCATTTCTCTGGTGTTCTCCCCATTAACGTCCCATCGTCGGAGTTCCAGACAAAACGGCCAAAGTCTTCACATCGTTGCCCACAAGTCCTCTTCTCCTTCAAGGCGGCCATGATGAAGCTCTGTGGTGACCAGGACCCAAAGCCGACCTTTTCTTTCCTTCACTCAACTCTACCTTTTACTTCTCTTCTTCCCTCCCTCGCTTTCAGATTCCAACAGTAATATGTGTTTCTCTTCTCTCCTTCGTGTCCCTCCCCAAAGATTTTGAGGCACTTTCAGGTTTGTGCTAATGTCTTGTTTGTCCCTGTCTCATTCTCTTTTACAGTAATTTAAGCTAAAACTCACTCCCCGGATGTGACTCCAGTGTGATGTATGTGTTATCTCTTATTCCCTATTTATAAGGCCGAGATAAGGTGGGCATGCTGGTAGGGAGACTGAGGTGGGCCAACGTAGAAACAGGTGAACTTCCTTCTTAAACCACAATGTCCTTCACTCCTTGGAGAAACCTGAGGATCACCTTGAACAGCCAGGCAGCTAATGACAACTGTCAAGGTGACCGACTGCATATGATTTGCTCAGATTTAAATTATTGGCACACTGAAACATAAACCAAAGCCTGCGTCTGTTTGATTCTTCCTGCAAAAGAGCTTTTCCTAAACTTTTCCTAAAGTAACTACTTTTGGAAAAGGGAATATACTGTATACTGTAACAATGTCATCACAGATTAGATCAACAATAGTCATTAAAGTATAAAATTTCCAATCACAAAGTGTTTTGTCCGACCAAGAGTCAAAATCAAAAATATATATTTAATTCACAGTGATTACATTGTATAAAAGCAGCAAATATACAAGACTCTAAAATGGAGAAGCGCTCACTTCAGCATGAGTTTGGTCCCTTGTGCAATCGAAGCCCTGAACAATCTGCCTCGTTGACATTGTTGTGAGCTGGGATGGACGAATGCATACATAGAATTTGTGTACTGTATATATCTATACGTTTCTGTGTATACTGGCTGTGAAAACAAATCTCCCTCTGGGACAATAAATCTAAATCTGATATTTCTAGGGATGGCAATGTCGGTCAGTGGTTTGGTGCACCACTGTGGTCCAGACTGAAATATCTCAACAATGGAATGCTATGAAACTTTCTACTAACATTCATGACCCCCAAAGCATTAATTGTTTTGGTGTGTGTGTGTGTGTGTGTGTGTGTGGGGGAGGAGGGGGGGGGGGGTGAAATAAATATTTGGTGTCATCATCAGGCCAATATTCCAATCCCTAATTTGGTTTATGACAAAATACCTGCAAAACAAATGGCATTCCCATCAGCTTCAGCTGAAGTTTTGTGTTTACTGCTAATTAGCAAATGTTAACACGCTAACATACTAAACTAAGATAGTGAACAAGGTAGACAATATGCCTGCTAAACATTGGCATGTTCACCATCTTACTTTGGTGTGTTATGCCAACATTTACTATTTAACACTTCACACAAAGTACAGCTGAGGCTGATGGGAATATCTTTAGTTTTGCAGGTATACGGCTAAAAACTAAAGAGTATTATCAGAGGAATCACTGCATGTTTTGAGACAGAATAGGTGTTTCTTTGTGTTGTATGGTTATAGAGAGAGATAAGATTTAAAATAGGCAAAGTATGAACACCAAAGGAATACAAAAGCAGCACTCTGCATGATGTTAACTATTGTGAATTTCTCTTATTTCTCTCCTTAACTCTCTCTCTCTCTCTTAGCATATGCATACCACATTCATCCCTCCTCTTTCTCTCTTGCTTGGTTTTCTTCTCCTCCATCTTGTATCCTTAGTATTTGCCTTCACTCTTTGTTCCTTTCTCTTCTTATACAGTACAACGTGCACATGGGTTAGCACAGGATAAAGCATTACAGTGTTACAGAGTGGATAAATCCCTTTGGGGAAAGGTGATGAGTCAGGTAGATCTGCATGTGTGTGAAAGGGACTCTCAGTTTTAATGATTGAGGGAAACACTGAGCACTCTGTGGCTGTCCGCAGACAGTCAGATGTACAGTATTCTCTGCTTCTGAAGAGGAAATCCTCATCTCATTTCTATCGGGAAATTAGTCATATATCATCTGCTTCTCTGCCACTTTTCACTTCTTTTAGCTGTCTGGTCATTTCTGCGCTCATTTCCAAACTTTCACCATCACTTCTGTTTCCTTGTAACTCCTTTTTCTCTGTAGCTGTTTGCTGTATCTCACTCATTTCTCTGGCCCTCCTCCTCACTTTTTTCGACTGGGTCACCATGGATATTGGTGGCCTGACAACAGTGGTGGCCAACTCTGCCTACATCTCGGCCCGCGGGAGCTTTGATGGCGCTGCCAACTCTGCATCCAGCAGAGACAAGAAGTACCACTCCCGCCTGAAGCTGCCTCACATCACAGTGTGTGAAGGCCTGCGGGAGACTTTAGATTTGGGCTTCCAGTCCGTCTGTGTGGAGCAGCCCATCGGCAAACGTCTCTTCCAGGAATTCCTAGAATCCAACAAAGACTATCAAGGCCCCTGCCGCTTGTGGAAAGATATTGAGGAATACAACATGGCTGAGGATGAAGATCGAGTCAAGAAAGCGAGCAAGATTTTGTCCCGGTACATGGAGCCTGGTGCCAAGTATTTCTGCCCCTTCCTGCCAGAAAACGGCATCACAAAGGTCAAAGAGAAACACCGAGAAGCCGGGGATGATCTTCTCAGTGAGACCATGCACAGCGTGATGGACTTTCTCAAGGAAGTGCCCTACACTTTGTTCCTGGATGGTATGTATCTGAAAAGGTTTCTGCAGTGGAAGTGGTTGGAGATGCAGCCCATAGGAGAGGATTGGTTCTTGGATTTTCGCATATTGGGGAAAGGGGGTTTTGGGGAAGTGTCTGCCTGTCAGATGAAGGCCACGGGGAAATTGTACGCTTGCAAAAAGCTCAACAAGAAGAGGCTGAAGAAGAGAAAAGGCTATGGGGTAAGAAGACAAGTCATTTCTCATCAGACAAAGAGTGGAAATCCTGTAGATGTAGCTGCACAAGACTAATATTCAGGGCTGTCACTCGTGAAAACACGAGTTGTGGTCTAGTTTGTTGTTCTCCAGCGTTTTATGTACAGTGACCCCAAGCAACAGTTACTAGATGGAGCCTTGCAGATGATGAGAGGCACCTTTGGCTTACATGATGAGTGCCCTCAGCATTAGAGCATGTTGATCTCCTTATGAAGAGACAATCCTGCCATGTTTATAATTGGGGCAGCTCTGGAGCGGATTCCCTTATCTTCTGCTCAATCCCCCAAAAAACAGAAAGGTGGCTATAAATTCAGCTCAGAATTTGCTAAAATTATCCAGTTTTCATTACATCACATAACATGTTATTATTAGTTTACAATTCCTTGACAGATTAAACAAAATTTTTAAAATGTAACTCTCTGTACAGTATTTTATTTACGCTGATATTGTTACACCACGGTGCTCAACGTCGTCAATACAATATGGTCAAAGTAATGCTACATAGCTCGGTTATTTAGGTACAATAGCAACATGTTTTTAATATATACATGTTTTAAAAAATATATTTTGTATAAATTATGATGAAACTTGACTAAACTGCTGCATTCAAATGCAATATTTAATTATATTTTTGGGAAATTACTTCTTTGGCTGGATGTTGCAATGCTGTCGTGCAGCAAATACTCAAGTGTGTGATGTCAGAGCTTCCCACTATCATATGGCACCTTCTCATGACAGTGCGCTGAAACTACACCACATCATTTGCCTCACCTGTTTTAATGCACAGGCTAAAGCCTGACAATGTTGTCCTAAGACTCTTTAATAGCAAGGAAATGAAAAGAGTTACTAGGAAAACGTACTGCCATGTAGAACTGCACATGCTGAAGCAAGCTGAACCACTTAGACTTGCTTAACCTTGTTTCTTCTTTTCTCTCTAAGTAGCTACTACAGATACATTTTGTGCAGACAAGACGTGACAACAGTTTATATCTGCTGTCCCTTCCTGTCCTTTAGGGGGCGATGGTGGAGAAGAAGATCCTGGCTCGAGTTCACAGCAGGTTCATCGTCTCGTTGGCGTACGCCTTCCAGTCAAAAGCAGAGTTGTGTCTGATCATGACCATCATGAACGGAGGAGACCTGAGGTTACATCTCATTCACGCTCACTCACGGCCATTCTGACCACAACATCTCAATATTTCCGTCCCTACTTTTATGCTCTGCCAAAGGGAGCTCCTAATGGCATTTGCAAGTTTCTACCGCGCCCGAGGAAACCGACCAATCAGAGGCGAGAAGCCTCTAATATAGTATCATGCTGTGTTCCAGGCAACCCGCAACGCGTGTTTTCACAACCTTCTACCCGTGAAAGTGCCCTGTAACGGCAGTCAAACCTCTCTTAATACATCCATGAATCAAACCCGTAACTTCCTACTTATGAACTCGTACCAGATCGTTGTACTCCCAGTTACAGTTTTGACGTCACACACACATAAACAACAATGTCGACCCCTGTTGATGCTGTACAGACACTGGTGATTAACAGCGAGAAATATACATAAATATACATAAATAGGCAATGTAAAGTAATTCCGCACATTGTAATCAAAACAATACACATACGATATACAGGTTATGTTTATTAAATGAAGCCCAAAATATGTTGCAGACTAGAAATCGCTAGTATCAGCTAGTACTAGATAACGTCAACGGTAGGTAGCCGCAAGCTAACGCTAATACTAGCTAGAAGGGTTTGTCGTGACTTTGCCTGGAACGCTACCAATTTATGAGTCGTGACTTGAAGTCTTACAGGCTAAAATTTGTGTCTGGAACGCAGCATCAATTGCTGCTCGTGAACTGCAATCAAACAGTCAAACTAGGCAGCGCTGATCAAATATAAATCAAGATTCTGTTACTGCAATGCCTATTTCTCACCTTAAACATTTTAAGAAAATATTTTAGTGTACTGTTAAATGAGAAAGTTTGTGATCCGGCTAACATGTTGAAAAAAAAGTCAAGTCAAAACCAAGCTCCGCCCACCAGCCGAGCCTGCTGGAGCAAACGTTAACCAAACAGTTACCAACTGCAACTTTAAAAAGGATTATGCATTGAAATTTAAATCTGATATTTATTTGGCTTTAGTTTGATGCAATGTAGTGTAACAAATGGTGTCAATGATTCACAGTACCAGTTACCTAATGTTTCTCCATAATCTCTTTTTTACAGATTGTTTTAATGTCATGTTATATATATATACAGTACAGGCCAAAATTTTTGACACACCTTCTCACTCAATGCGTTTCCTTTATTTTCATGACTATTTACATTGTAGATTCTCACTGAAGGCATCAAAGCTATGAATGAACACATATGGAATTATGTACTTAACAAAAAAGTGTGAAATAACTGAAAACATGTCTTATATTTTAGATTCCTCAAAGTAGCCACCCTTTGCTTTTTTGATAGCGCTGCAAACCCTTGGTGTTCTCTCAATGAGCTTCATGAGGTAGTCACCTGAAATGGTTTTCACTTCACAGGTGTGCCTTGTCTGGGTTAATTAATGGAATTTGTTCCCTTATTAATTAAACTGAAGTTTACATCAGTTGTGTTGTGCAGAAGTCAGGTTGATACACAGCCGACAGCCCTATTGGGGTTCTAACTGTTAGAATTCATATTATGGCAAGAACCAATCAGCTAAGTAAAGAGAAACGAGTGGCCATCATTACTTTAAGGTCAGTCAGTCCGGAAAATTGAGAAAACTTTGAATGTGTCCCCAAGTGCAGTCGCAAAAACCATCAAGCGCTACAACGAAACTGGCTCACATGAGGACCGCCCCAGGAAAGAAAGACCAAGAGTCACCTCTGCTGCTGAGGATAAGTTCATCCGAGTCACCAGCCTCAGAAATCGCAAGTTAACAGCAGCCAGATTAGAGACCAGATGAATGCCACACAGAGTTCTAGCAGCAGACACATCTCTAGAACAACTGTTAAGAGGAGACTGCGCGAATCAGGCCTTCATGGTCAAGTAGCTGCTAGGAAACCACTGCTAAGGAGAGGCAACAAGCAGAAGAGATTTGTTTGGGCCAAGAAACACAAGGAAAGGACAATAGACCAGTGGAAATCTGTGCTTTGGTCTGATGAGTCCAAATTTGAGATCTTTGGTTCCAACCGCCATTTGTCTTTGTGCGACGCAGAAAAGGTGAACGGATGGATTCTACATGCCTGGTTCCCACCGTGAAGCATGGAGGAGGAGGTGTGATGGTGTGGGGGTGCTTTGCTGGTGACACTGTTGGGGATTTATTCAAAATTGAAGGCATACTGAACCAGCATGGCTACCACAGCATCCTGCAGCGACATGCCATCCCATCCGGTTTGTGTTTAGTTGGACCATCTTTATTTTTCAACAGGACAATGACCCCAACACACCTCCAGGCTGTGTAAGGGCTATTTGACCAAGAAGGAGAGTGATGGAGTGCTGCGCCAGATGACCTGGCCTCAGTGAGAATCTACAATGTAAATAGTCATGAAAATAAAGGAAACTCATTGAATGAGAAGGTGTGTCCAAACTTTTGGCCAGTACTGTGTGTGTGTGTATATATGTATATATATATATATATATATATATATATATATATATATATATATATATATATATATATATATATATATATAATATATATATATATATATATATATATATATATATATATATAATCATATTAGAATGACCGTCTCTCTCTTGTGTTAGGTATCACATTTATAATGTGGATGAGAACAACCCGGGGTTGGATGAGCCGAGGGCCTGCTACTACGCTGCTCAGATCATCCAGGGCCTGGAGCACCTCCACCAGAAGAGGATCATCTACAGAGACCTCAAACCAGAGAACGTGCTGCTGGATAATCAAGGTCAGACATGTACAAAAAAGAAAGATGTAGTCTCTTCTGTTCATAGGCAGAGTTTGACATTCAAGCCAGGGGGGGCAACAAAAAAAAAAACTCATTGTAGCAGCTGAGACCTGGGAACACAGCACGAGCACATATGGACAAAACAAACATGCTAAATAAACATATGTTTATTTTTTAAAGTATATTTGAAATTACATTGTAACAATTTAACAATTCGCCCTTATGAAAGCACAACAGACAGACAGTGGCGGAATTCCCCGACACTTAAATTCAACTAAAATGTAACAGTGAACAATCAGTGTTGGACCTAAAGTGTGTTGAGATGCCTCTCCAAACGCAGAAACCAAGTGCAATCACACCATAAAACGTTAAGACACGTTAAGAAAAAAGATCAGTATTTTGCCGTAATCCAATGACATGAAAAAAAGTAATCCACAGCGATCAGTAGATCCACAAACAGAGTCACGGTGTATCCAGCAAGGCCTATACTAGGCACGTCACATTCACCAGTCAGCTCCAAACAGGTGAAAGAGGTGAACTTCGCCGTTTAAACAAAGTGGAATAAAACGTATAAAAGTCCAAATCTACACAAAACGTGCAAGCAATTAGTAAGCTGACAGCAAATGTATATACATGACATTAAGGTAACCTTTATTGCAACATGGGCACGGTAAGATGTCCAGACTAGTGCAACAGTAATTATCGTTTTTTGCGTCCTGCATATGCGTCAACAATGGTCTCAGGTGAGAGCCAGAGCCCTGAAAAAAATATAGTTTTTACTAAAGCAGTATATGAAATCAGATGTATTACCTTTAAATCACCATTTAGTTGTTTTGTGTTATTTAAAGTATTTATAAAATATCTGGTTATGCCATTTAAGACACCATATTGGTTCAACAGTGAGTGAGGGGTACCGTCCCACTAGTATATTTAATTAAAATAATGGTTTGAGATTTTAGGAAATTTGCTTATTCGTTTTCTTGCCGAAAGTTATACGAGAAGAGTGTTATCCTTCTTCTCATCTGACTATAACTTGATCCTTTCTGTGTGATAATACTGCACTTTGGTATAATAGTAAAATGTCACTGATGATGTTGCACCTTATTATTAATAGCCCACTGGTGCTACTATTGTGCACCAGTGCTAGCTATTTGGTGTTGTGTATTGTTGTGCAGGGAGAATTTCCTAAAGGATCAATAAATGTCTATCTATGTAACTCTGCAATAAAACAAATAAGCGCATTCCCCAAAATGTCTACTAACTATTCCTTTAAAAACAATTAAACCCCCAACCACTTGTAAAAACTACAACATATATACTAATTTGTGCCTAATTAAAGCCCCTCATCTTGACTTTAACAATTTGTCCCTTTCTCCAAAACACACACACACGCACACACACACACACACACACACACACACACACACACACACACACACACACACACACACACACACAAGTACACAGTACACACTGAGTCTTACGTCTAACACAAGGACGTCTTTCAGTTATCATGCCACTACAGGTTAACGAGTCAGAGACGTAGTACTGTAGGTCAACATTGGTATCTGTGACGTGCACAGCTCTTGACATTACCCAGGTGTGTGTTTGTTCACACAGGTAACGTCCGTATCTCTGACCTTGGTCTGGCTGTGGAGCTGGCTGATGATCAGTTCAAAATCAAGGGTTACGCCGGGACTCCAGGTACAGTCGAAATAAATACACACCAAACTGAGTTTAACTTGGTTGTAGCTTCTCGTACAGCAGGATCTAGAAACGCGAGCCACACATGCAGAGCTCACAGCTCTACTTTCTCTCTCTGTAATTATTTTATATGACATTTACCTTTACTGTACAGCTGCCATTACCCAACCAGTGTTACCTGAATGACACAAACAGCCACAAGTTTAATCTATTTTCTTAATTTTATTTTATTTTTTACAAAATGAATGAAAATATATTGAAATAACAGATCTGTGAGATCTGTGAAACAAGTTAGACCATAATGGAGGGAGATAACATTTATAAAATAAAATGAAAATAAAAAGTTAAATGAATGAATATAATAATATAATGTGATTTTAAAAAAAACTCAAAATATTGTACAAAGTTTGGTTGGTGGCTTGTAAAAGGTTTCTCAGTTGCATAATGTTCTGCTTGGAGGAATTTAGACAGTATTTCTATACTTGTATTACTAGTAGTATTATGTATTATAGTTTAGTATTCTCATATATAGTTTATAATTTGTAAAAAAGTCACTGCACCTGTGAATGAATACATAGGACTAAGAGCAAGTACAACAACTACTAACTTGTGCTAAAGTAAAAAAAAACAAGTAACAGGTACTGTGCTCGGTTTAACGTAGATTTTAGTAGCAGCTGTATTGTTAATGAAGTGAAATCTGATAACTTGACTCTTTGATCTTAGGATTTTAGTTTTAGGAGATACAGTATTTGTCCAGGTTTACTTATTTAAGTTTTTTTTTTTTAAGCATATTTTAGATCTATTTAGAAGTTAAATTGGAAATTGATCCTTCTCGCCTCATTCTAATGTACTGAAACTAAAAGGTTGTGACCTCTTTTTCTCTCACCTCAGGTTTCATGGCTCCAGAGCTGCTGAAAGGAGAAGAGTATGACTGCTCCGTAGATTACTTTACTCTGGGGGTCACTCTGTATGAGTTCATGGCCGCCAAGGGACCCTTCAGGACACGAGGAGAGAAGGTAAATATACTGTATGACCTGTTTTTCCCATTCCCAATCCACGTTTGGAGCTGTTTTTATTTATTTATTGGTTGTGTGCTCGAAAGATGTTTTGTAAATTCGTTTGGCTCTCTGCCTCTTTCCTCACAGTCTTCTTAGCTCTTACATCTTTCTGTGGCGATGTGTAAAGCTTTTACTTTACTGTGTGATAATACAGTAACAGTCTTTTTAAGCTGTGATGTCTCAACTTTGCCCACTTGTGGCCTGTTGCAGATTCAGCTCTGAAATATGAAGCCCTCATTTTCTTTTCTTTTTTAAAGATTATTTTTTGGGGCATTTTAGGCCTTTAATTCGACAGGACAGATGATGACATGAAAGGGGAGAGAGAAGGGGAATGACACAGCCTGACAAGCCAGACCCACATCAAGATGTTGGGTCTGGGAACTCACCATTGGCAGGGCTCAATCCGAGGGGCGGGATAAACGGTTGTCTTTCAAATTCCCTCTGAAGTCATAGCCAACCAGAGCAATGCTAGTTGATGGATTAAACTTTTGCCGTATCCGGTCGGCAAAACTCTGAACACATCTTACTTTTTTAAGAATGACTTCAGTGCTTAACTCCAAGTCTTCCAGAGTCGCGGCCAAGGCCGATATAAAAGACCGCTATTCTTCTTTGTTTTCAAGTAGCAGGGAATTCATGCGGAACCGCCGCAACTCTGCCGTCCTTATGTTAATAAAGCTTGCCCACCAGCTCTATACACAATGTGATTGGCCTGACCAGAATTTGTTTTTTCTAGCTCGCAAGCCAGTGGAGAGTTGCTAGACTGACCCTGGCTGCAAATTACATTTGCTGCCACTAGGGTGCGTCTAGATTTCTAGACTAGGAATGACATGCAGCAAAGGGCTGCAGGTCGGAGTTGAACCTGTGACCGCTGCGTCGAGGAGTAAACCTATATATATGTGCGCCTGCTCTACCAACTGAGGTAACCCGGCCATGTATGAAGACCCTCATTTAACCAGTGGTGGAAGAAGTACTCATATTTGTCATATAAAGTAGTAAACATGCATTACATGTTCGGTCCATATGTGTTTGTGTTATGTGGTGAATGTGAAAATGAACTGCTACCTCCTTTGTCAGCTCTAGCCACTGAAAAGAAATAAGCAGAGAAATCAGGCCAATTACAAAAGCTGGTCAGTCTGACGTGGTGTTACCTGAGCTCATTCCTGTTCATTAGCTTGCCCAGTTGCGCTGGGTAAAGGATGCTGATAGCCAGACTCTCATTGGCTAGCTGTTAGCCAATCAGAGTCAAGCACCTTAGCTTGTTGAATATTAATGAGAACTGGCACAAATCGAGCTGAGTCTTCCTGTAGGCTTTCTATACCACGCTAGAATGGCTTGAAACAATGTAACCAAGGCATTTTTTCCACAAAAAATGTTACAGAGTCCACGGTAGAACTTTAGACATTACCACAAAGTAATGAAACACGTGTGGCAGGGTACCTTTAAGCATGTATGTGCATTAATGTTGTAATATTTACTTTATAGGGGATTTAAATTTTTTAGATAATATTTGGATGATGTGCATGAATACTCTGAATTTAAATGCAGGTAAATAATAAATAAGACGTGCAGGTAAATGCCTGATGGTTATTCTCTTTAAAGCTTTCCTTTCTGGTACAAATCTTTCTCTCCTGTACTTTGTGTTGTTCCGAGGTGGAGAATAAGGTGTTGAAGAAGCGCATTCTGAATGATCCAGTAACATATCCAGAGAAGTTCAGCGAGAACGCCCGGTCCATCTGTGAGGGTTTGCTGTTCAAAGAGTTCGACAAGAGGCTCGGCTTCAAAAACGGATCGTGTGACGAGATCAGGGCGCACGCCTTCTTCAGCGAGATCAACTGGAGGAAACTCAATGCAGGTCTCTTTCATATCTTTAAAGTTTCCCAATCATTACCAGTCACTGTTTTGTCGGTTTGCATCCAGTTGCACTAATGCACATACCTGCTCCTGTAGTCTTCACAGCTTAAATGATTAACTTGTTTTTGATATTATTCCATTATTTTGCACTGCTACAGTACATTTGAGGTACTTTTACTTTACTTTAGTATTTCGATTTTATGCGACTTTATACTTCTATATTATATATTCGCTATATTTCTATATTATATATCTACATCTATATACATAGTTTAATATATTCTCAATATTGTACTTTTTTACTATTTATTTGATAGCTTAAGTTACTTTTCAGATGAAAGTTTTTGCATCCCCTTCCTGTCCAGTGACAACCATGTATCTGCCGATTTGGTGTTGAATATTTCTTTTTTCTTTCTTTCTTTTTAAAAAAAGAATCTGTTTATTGTTGGAAATTACACAGGAAATACATAGAATAAAATGGATATCATTTTTTCTAACCTTTTTCTTTAAACATCCATCATAAACATCCTTCATCAAAATGCCTTGAACTAGCATTACAGGTGTTGAATGTTTCTGATTAACTGAAGGATTAAGTTTTCCTTTATGGGTTGAGAAAATTATTAAAACACCCTCTCGGATCAGCTGGAAAATGCATTGTCCCAAAGCTGAAAACTCATGGAAGGTTGACTTACGGTTGACAAGATACGTGGTTCTCACAGGACAGCGATGCTACAAACATATGATGATCTTATAAAATATGATGCATTGCTGCAGATTAAACTACCCAACAGTATATAACGGAGTTAAAATTTGCACAACCTCAAACATCTACAGCATTAAAATGCAACCTGCACATTAAGAATGCAGCAGTGATATGTAATCCAAAAACATATATAATATAAAACGCTGACACTGAGGGAACATTTAACTGCACAATGAGATCTTTAACTTTTGATACTTTTGCTGACAATACATGCTTTTACCAAAATGCTGAACTTTTTCACAAAAAGAGTATTTTTACAGCGTGGTATTAGCACTTTTTACTAAAGTAAATTATTTGAATACTTCTTCCACCATTGGCTCTCTTTGATTCACAACTATGTGCTAAAATAATCCAAAACCACTTCAAAAGTTACTGTAGGAGTCTCTTTATTCAACCAATGTGCATCCAGGAGAGATGCAAAAAGGTTTTAGCAAAAGAAAAGTTCTATAGTTATCTAATAAAAGATAGCTTTGTAGTTATTAACTTTATTTAGTTGTTAAAGGCCCTGAAAACATTTGAGCAGTGATGAGCAGTGAGGTCCTATATGAACACAACATTTCTTGATATAGTTTGAACAGCTCTGAGTTTTTCACAATATTTGTTTTATTTTGGGGGGGGGAGATGAACCCAGCTGAAAAAAAATGTGATGTCACATATTTCTGTGCACCAATCAGGACTTAGCAACAATTTAGTTGTGGGGGCAGTTGAGACATTGCCAGGATTCCTACTGTCAATCAAACTGATCAAAACAAAGTCTCTCGGAAGAGACAAAATGTCTTCGAAGCACCTTTAACCGAGTCCAGTTGCCTTTGAGTTGAACCCTTCCTTGGATAACTGTGACCTGGATGACTAAGAACCTTCACAGACATTTAGCCAAATGTCCATTAAACACTTGTGTTTCCTCAGGGATCCTCAGACCTCCTTTCGTGCCGGACTCAAAGACAGTTTATGCCAAGAACATTGACGATGTCGGGGCCTTCTCCACGGCTAAAGGCGTGCAGCTTGAAGACAAGGACAATGATTTTTTTGATGAGTTCGCCTCGGGGAACATCTCCATCCCCTGGCAGGAAGAGATGATCGAGATGGGGATCTACGGCGAGCTCACAGTCTGGGGAGCTGACGGCGCTTTGCCCAACGACCTGCGGCGTGAATCCATCCTGGAGCAGCCACACAAGTCTTCCACATGCTCAGTGTCGTAAGAGGCTACAGTGAATGAACAGTTCATTTCTTACTTCAGACATCAATACATTTTAGTGATGAGGCTCAGTTTGGAGGTGAATGAATGTCTCTAATTTTAGTTTCTAATAGATAATTAGATACTTACAGTACTACCTGCACTTTTTTGGCCATTATTTTGGTTTTTACTTTTAACCCTTTTCTGTAAAATTGTGTTGTTTTTATGTAACTTTTTTTTTTCTTTATTGCTGCACACTTTAAACTTATTATCTAATTGTCTGTTTCTAACATTGTTGGATTTTTTGAAGTAGGAATGATCATTATATATATATATATATATATGTATGTGTGTGTGTGTGTGTGTGTATATATATGTATATATATGTATGTGTATATATATGTGTATGTATGTGTGTGCGTGCGTGACTGAACTGCAAGTTAAAAAGCATGTCTTTTTGCAGCTTCAGACGTGTAAATTGACTTGTATCCATTACTGCAGAGATGTGTTATCAAATTTAAATAAATATTTTTACTTTAAAATCTGCATGTTTTGTGTGTGACGGACACATTCCAGCCAAGCTTGATTCTATAGGGGAGCAACATGTTAAAGAGTCAAACCGTCTTTTTTGTCTATGTGGCAGTATACACACACACACACACACACACACACACACACACACACACACACACACACACACACACACACACACACACACACACACACACACACACACAGGTCTTTACTTTTAGTTCAGTGTGTTGAAACTATTTAATAACTATAGTTATAGCTAATGGATCATTGAACAATAATTTAAGAACTGTAGGCCTATATGTAGCTAGCCTTTGATAGGGTATAAAAAAGCTTTGCCATATATATATATATATATATATATATATAGGCCTATATATATATTTAAAAAGCTGTTCACAATGAATTGTATTTAGGGCTGAAAATAATGGTTCCTTTCTTTACTGATTAATCTTCAGATTACATGTATCAATTAATCGGTTTATTGTTGTTTTATCGCAGTTTTCTAAAAAATATCCAAGGTGATGTCATCACATTTGCTTGTTTTATCAACCAACTCCCTAAAACCCCAAAACCTTACAGTTCATTATCATAAAAAAACAAGAAATAATCACAAGAGGCTGATACTGGGGATGGGTTAGTGTTTCTGCTTGTAAAAAATAATTAGATTAGCTGGGTCCAAGGCTTGTTTTTTCCAAGTTTTGGCCGATGGAGGGCGCTGTAAACTAACATCACCATCAACGCTGCAGCATCATGACCAGTCCGATTACAACCTGTTCGCTGTGGAGATAGGTCTGGCAACGCGAGACTACAGCCTATCGACATTAAAACAGCCTATGAAAAAAACTCACTTTACCACATTTCTATTATATAGTATAGAGTTTAGCCACATACTGTAAGTATGTTTTAAAGCTGAATCATGTATTAAAGCTACATTAAACGTATGCAAGACAGATAATTTAATAATTTATCACTGAGGTGAAAACATGGAGCTGATTGGTCTCTCTCTCTCTCTCTCTCTCTCTCTCTCTCTCTCTCTCTCTCTCTCTCTCTCTCTCAGGCTTCAAGAAAAGTTGAACTCGTCTGAGCTCAGAGTCAGGTGTAAACACGTATATGAAATCGCACTCTTATTTATTATAACGATGTTTTCATTTTAAGAAAAAAGAAGCATCTTACTCGCAGCTTGTTGCCAGTGCAGGATGAGGACTCTGTTTTGAATCAACAGGGACAAAAGAAACGCCACGCAAAGCGTCGCTTCAGCTGCCTGATCTCATTTTCCTAAATTTCAGAGCTAATTCATCCGGACTGAGTCAAAATGCCGCAGCCTGAAACCCAGCAGACAACTCAGACACCAGCGACAGAAATACTGGATCCAGCAGGTAATTATGTCAAGTTTCATCCTGAGAGCTTCTAACCGGACTCTGCATTCGTGTGCAGGTTTCAGCAGCATTTTTAATATAATGAAGGCATTCTTTTTTCATCTAGTTTGCTTTAATTCAATGCATAGGTTTCCATGTGTTAGGCTATACCTTTTTGTGAGCAAAAAGTCCTCCAACCTTCATCATCCAAAAAACACTTAGATTTTTAGATAGAAAAACACTTTAAATGCTTCTCATTTCCAGATGTGGAAAGTACATGTACTCAAGTACTGTACTTACACATATTTATGAGGTAGGCTATTTCTACTGAGTATTTGAAGACCCTATTAATTGGTACTCTAATGGCAGTGAAAAAACAAAAGAAAAATTCTGCATATTGGTGATGACAAAACCTATATGACGCCAGTTTATACAGTAAATCAACAGTATATAAAACAGATCCACCATAGCCAGCTATGAATATGTGTACTTTTTGTTGATACTATGTAAGATTTTGAATGCAGGGCTTTTACTTGTAATGGAGTACTTTTACTTAGGTAAATGATCGTATTCAGATCATTTATCTTCCACCACTGCTAAAAAAAAAAAGAAAAAGAGAGAAATTAAAGAGAATATAGGGAAATTTTCTCAATATGTTCATGTTGTCTTGAGCAGAAAAGAGGTTCAAGTTTTGGATTTTATGGTCAGGATTGGGTTGAGAAAGGCATGTAATCAGAGGGTTCAGGATGTAATGGATGTAAAGAGTTCCTCCTGTCATCCGTCCTCAGTTCACTACCTGCGTCGGAGGAAAACAGCCCTGTGGGTGACGGTGTCTCTGCTGGCTCTGTCTCTGGTGGTGATGGCTGTGGGTCTGATCTCTGCCACTCGCACCGACAACGTGCCTGTGGCTGGATATTACGCCGGCATCGCCGTGAGTGGCGGCCCCCCTCTCACCTTCACAATCCCTGAATGTCTTTGTCCTGACACTGATAAAGCATTAATGTCATTAACCCCTCAGGCACTGTATGATTGTGAGTTTCATGTCTTCCACTTTGATCTCTTTGTACCTCCAGCTGAGTTTTGGAGCATTTCTGGGTATTGTTGGCATCCACCTGTTGGAAAACCGCAGACCCATGGTGAGTCTGTTCCTCTGACTCTCACACTTTAAAACCACATTTCAATGATGATTTCATTTATTCCATCTATTTATTACCTTTATGGTCTTCATTTAGACACCTTAACTATAAACAATGTGTGCTTCAAACTTCAAGAAATGTCTCATTGATGCATGCATGGTTGGTATTTTATTTATTAGCAACATTTCCATAACCTTTAAAGGTGCTATATACAACATTCAGAGTCTGGACTGCCTGCACACGGCTCTCGCTTCTGAAGTCACAAGCAAACACGGAGGTGGCTGAGCCAAAATGGCGGTGGCTAACAGTGCTAACAATGGCAACGGTGCTGACAGAGCTAACTGTTAATTGGGGTTAGCTCACACTCAGGTGATCACCGGAGCGACCTGGGGGGGGAAGTGGAGGGTGTGCATTACGCTTCCATGGTTATCAGCAGTTACCGCCATATGAGCACCGCTCTCCTGCAGCAGCTAGCCATTGGGACATGAACACGAAGAAATGGAGGTAACAGGGAGGGCCAACAGTTTCAAAGGGAGGGACCGACCCGGCTGCCAAATCAAAAAACAGAAAAACTGGGATTACATCACTCACAGAGAGTGTGACTTCATTCTCTGCTCAGGACGCCATTACTCCTCCATATCTTTACATAGCAAATAGTTGTTTGCTGCCTTATTAATGTTCTGAATGTCATAAATAGCACCTTTAAAGGGACAGCTGGTAGCCTTTGTAGGACAGGAAAGTTGACAAGAGGTGTAAACATTCCTGGATCACTGCAGGTAAATGTCGATGAATCAGCTAATTCCTGCAGAAGTCAAGTGGCAAAGATTTCTTATAATACGTTTTCCTCACATATTTGCATGGTAGTTACATTCTTACCTGATACACTGTTATCCCGAATGAGTTGACTTTACTAGAAATGTGCGTGGAAACCCGTTGCCTAAAATCGTCTGTTTTTACACAAGGTGAAATTTAACAGGTTAAGTTGTATTAACACAAAGCGGTAAGTTGATGCAGAAGACAAATCAAGTTTACATTTAGTCATTACTAAAAATCATTATTTAACATAAATAATTTTTTTCTATAGCCATGTTGTCTAAAATAAGCATGTTAAGTTGTTAAGTTAAAGCTTTACTGCGTAACTTTTTTATATTAATGAAGGTCCGTTACATTCAAGCCATTGCCAAATGAGTTGCTACAAAGCTAATTAAGACGATCAGCACCACACCACTCTCTCTGTAGTTCTCAATATGGCTATGTTCAGAAACTGGTGTCGTCCGGCGACTTTCGTGCGCATAAAATAGAGTGAAGATATTGACCTCTTCTCAAGAGTCGATCATGTTTTTTTAACCCTCCGTGTCCTCCTTGGCTACTAGCAACTGTGTGGAGAAGGGGGGTGAGGGCGGTGCGCGATCACCGAAGGCTGTATCGTGTGGACGCGCCCACAGTTTTGTTGTCATTACTTAGAATTTCTCATGAGGGACACAGAAACTACACACTATAGCTTTAAACATGCAAAGAAACGTGACAAATATAAAACATTAGGCTACTTATCAATACTATAGAAAAAAAATTGTTCATATAGATATTTGGTGTTTTTTTTTTTTTTATGACAGCATAGCTTTACTTACATTGTATTTAATACATTTGTTCCAGGATAACAGAAAGGAAATTGATAACACAGAACATTATCCAACAATATTTAATTTTAATGCACAGAATTGGAAGTTTTACTTAGGATATATAGTTTCCATTTTCTAATCTGTAGATATGCTAGTGCACATGCCCTCACTGCCCAGACCCCATCAGTCCCCACCCGGGTCTCGGTCATGGTGCAACAATAACTGTAGATAAACATGAACACTAAATCAACCATACAAAACTAAAACCCAGAAAACATAAATGCACACCCAAAACATTAACAGAACATTAATGAAACACACTTTAACCAGGACAGAAACATATTTTTTTTTCCATGGGCCTTTGCATCGCTTCAGCACAGATCAGTTCAAATGACCCCTGCCCCTCCCATACAGAAACTTAACATCCTTAGTTATCTCTGCTTAATATGATCTGTGCACTGCATACTTCAGCTGATTATTACAAACAACTAATGTGATTTAGTAATGAATATGTTTTTTAACAAAACATGAAAGAATAAGTAGCGACCACTAACACGTTAAATTACAACTAAATCTGGGTTTACAGTGCAGACTCTTCCCTGCCCCGCACCAAACACAATAAGTTAGCGACAAGCTGATGAAGAAAGTGAAGCATTTAGAGAGGAGGAGAATGATTATTGTTTACATCCTCCAAATGAATTCTAATGTTGCTCTGTATCTGCTGTGAGTGTAAATTTGTTAATGTACGCTGAACCAATTTTGAAATGTGACAACATGTAAGTGTTTACAGCTTGTTCTGCTGCACCCAAGTGGCCCAAAAAGGATTTTTGAATCAGAAAATGCATTCAACATGTTTGTTGGCCCTTTTTTACAATGACAGCTCAAGTTGTGTGTAGCCTTTTTCTCTCTCAAGGTGACATCTGTCAGCTTTTTGAGCTTTATAATATTCATCTTCTAAAAAGAGGCATTGTTCCTGGAAAATGAAACATATTGTATATATATATATATATATATATACCATAAATTAGAGGATTATGTTACAGACTTTGTAAATTCACTAAACTGTCTTACGGGAAATTGCTCTATTATGAGCAAGAAGCAAATCTGATTACTCGATGGCGGCCGTAATGTGTTCTTGGTCCTTGTGCCCGGGTCAGAGTATGTGACTGGATTTGTGGCCGGGGAAAGTGAATTTGATTGGCTCTGGATTTCTATGAAAAGAGCAGGAATTGCATTAGTATTGGTCAGTTGCTGACGGGGCTGCTTTATTTCAGACAGGGACAAAGGTATAATATCATCAAAGTGCCTCTTTGTAAAACAGAGTAGAGACACTTATTGGTTGGCCAAAGATCTGTCTGAAAAGATTATTGACTCTTTTAAAAATTCTCTATTTTCTAACATGGTGAAAAAAGTAAGAACCTCCGACTCCAATAAAAAAAAATAACAAGAATAAAAGAAAATGAAATCTGCATGATCTGATCTGACCTCCACTTAGCATCATTTGTGGCAACAGTCAAGAGGCCGACAAATCCAATAGCACAAGAGCCAGTGGCAACCGGAAGCTGAAACTGTTCCTCTGTGTTATTTAAGTAATATACTCAGGATCACATTCGCAGGACGTGAAACCCAGAATGAGACTGAAGTGGACACCAGTGACACAGAAACTTCAGCAGACTGGGAGTCTTTGTTTTTCACCTCTGAATTTGCCCTAATTATTATGTTCTACTCATCTAATTTTGCAAAGTTTATGAGGGAAGGCTACAGTATTATTGTGGAGGTTTCTTGATGATTCACGTCTCATTATTCCTCCGTGGGAATATTTAATTGATCTTGGTCTTCTCTCCTTAAAGCTACATTTGTAAGTAATCTCCCCCTGGCATTCGTCACGGTGCCAATAGGTGTAAGAGGGCGAAATGCGGAGGTATGTCCCTCTTTGGCTAATGTATTTTAAAGATGGAGGCGCTACATGGCTGCCGTCATCCAAGCGAGTTGCTCGTATGTATTCTGAATGATTCTGAATGTCAGATTCTACGCTTACGAGAATACTTTGATTAGTTGGTGGAAGTAATTACACATGAATGAGCACATATTTGTGAAAGAACAAAGGGCTTTTTTCTAAGAATCAACTCAAAGAATTACACAATGTAGGTTTAAGCATTCATATTATTCATACTATACACCTAAAATTATTATACCTAAAAATACCTAAAATATTCGTGAAAAAAGAAGGAGACAAAGAGTAAAGAAGAAACCAAAGAGACATTTTGTTCAAGTTTCAGGACATATACAACTAGGATTTAAATAAATACTTCAACAAACAGCCTCTCCCTCGAAAAAAAACTCTAGATACCTAGATACCGAAATAAATTCTTAAAAATGTTATTTGAGAATTATATGAGTTATTTGAATTATATTTTCAATACATTTATCTTACTAAATGTTTCCACACAACCAGGAATAACATTTTGGACGGGAAATACCAAACTCTTCATTCTTCTGTTGACCCAAAATTTGTTAGACTTCATTGTAAAAGCCTTTTTTTTTCTTGCAACCTTACAGTTTCCTTGCGCAGTGGCATCGTAGCCTATGAGGTTTATCCGAGGCGCGATTATTTCTGGTTGAAAACATAAGTAATAATAAAGCATACATCTAACCTTTTGCTTGTCCAGGTGTGTAGGTAGCCTGGGCTAAGCAGCTAATCGTGGTCATGTTAGAAAGAAATGAGAGTGACATTTTTCCTCATCATACGTTGTACTTTAGAACTTTAGCCTCAGTGTTTTAGATCATGTACGTAGCCATCAAGCACATATTCAAGATTCTTGTTTTGAAAGTTAGCTGGAAACATTAAAGTCAACCAACCAAGTTTTCAAACAACAAATCTAGCA
Organism: Perca fluviatilis; assembly: GCF_010015445.1. Classification (NCBI taxonomy): domain Eukaryota; kingdom Metazoa; phylum Chordata; class Actinopteri; order Perciformes; family Percidae; genus Perca; species Perca fluviatilis. The sequence continues at coordinate 21,440,135 of NC_053114.1, forward strand.
TTAGCGAAATTAGCTATAGCTACAGTTGAAAAATCCTGCTAACAACTGACAAAAATCAGCATTCGCCACCTAAAATTGAGAAGGCTGCTTTGCCTCTATCTGAAATCAAGGACAGATTTTCTTTTTAAAATGTTGTATTTGGAGTGGTAAATCTTAGCCACGGTTATCAGCCGTTACCACCATATGAGCACCGCTCTCCTGCAGCAGCTAGCCATTGGGACATGAACACGAAGAAAGGGAGGGAACAGGGAGGGCCAACAGTTTCAAAGGGAGGGACCGACTCTTAGTGTGAGACCGTCCTGATCTCGCGAGCTCCAGTTTTCCACTCGCAGATCAGTCTGGCATCTTGAGAGAGAGAAAATTTGGAGCCGTTAGCCAAACGACCGGGCCAATCAGCGTTGTTTTTTTTTAGGTGGGTTAGGTGGTGATAGACAGATGGTTTATCCAATCAGCTAACCAGTATTTTCAGACAGCGGTAGCCCCAATTCTGTTAGCCACTCGCTAATGCTTTTTTTCTCTTGGATCCTTCTTTTGGAATATGGTCCATGAACCTGAAATGGTGCCTTTTATTCCTAAATTCTCGTTATACAAACGGCAAATATCCTTTACCGACATGTTGCTTGCTTGCAAGAGCTAACGAGCTATGCTTTGCCTGCAGCGGCAGGGGCGGGCTTGTGGTTGTATTTTCATACGCTTCGTGGATCTGATTGGTTGATTTGGCCTGTCTATCACCAACATAGGTGATAGACAGATGGTTCATCCAATCAGCTAACCAGTATTTTCGCCCCTTCCCAAAAGTTCTCCAACGGAAAATTACCAGATGGATATGACGAGTAAATGTGAAGCAATCCATCTGGCGAAGTCAGGTTAGGTAAATCTGCCATTGTTATTATTGCAGACATTAGTATTGTATTATAGTATTATATATTGAGTGTCATCGTAGTCTCGCATAGACCGCCAGACCTTCCTCCACTGGGCTGCGGAGGAGGGTCTGGCTAAGATAAGATAAGATAAGCCTTTATTGTCTCCCATAGGAGAAATTTGTCTTGGGCTAGTCCACACCTCAGTAACAACAGAAATATGATCAAAGCTTAGTTAATGGTCAATATAAATACATTAAGCCAAGGAAAAACTAATAGACTATAAAATCTCAATTGAGTCTTTATTTGAACTGTAAAGTGCTAAAACCTCCAAATTAACAGACGGTTACTGAGTACATGACTGCAGGGCACTGATCAATATGTTAAAGTAAAGTAACGCTCAAAGACATTAGAAGGTTTTTTAAATGACTTTACAAACATTTTAGAGACATTTAGAGACACTTTACAGGCTTGATACAGCACAGAGGATTTTTATTTTTGATGTGGTAGAGACCATGACGGTGGTATTTCAGTGTGTGTTGTAAATTTTTCATGTGGCATCCAGGGTGTCGCTGTCTTACATTACACCACAGTGTACCATAACGAATCCGGTCTGCACAGATACCCTTCATAGAGCTGTACACGTGTGTGTGTGTGTGTGTGTGTGTGTGTGTGTGTGTGTGTGTGTGTGTGTGTGTGTGTGTGTGTGTGTGTGTGTGTGTGTGTGTGTTCACTTTGCGTGCTGTAACTGTGAGATGGAAGAACATTGACAAAGACATTGACTACCTGCTGTATGTCTGTCCGCCTCTCCGGCATCGCTCCCAGGTCTGTGCTTTAAACTTTAATGGTAAGATCGCTGCCATACTAGCGCCGGTCTACGGTGTCTCTTATGAGGCACATGTGGCACGATGTTCCTCTCACACAGGTGTCTTCTTCCCATCCTGTGTCTGAGGCTCAGCACTGTAACACGAGAGCCAGCTGGCAGAGTGAGGTTGCTCATTAAAGAACAACTAACCAACGTACCGACAACGCCACAGACATCTGAGAGCTCTTCTCTTACTTTCTGGATCTATCAGGCTTTTGCTCCTCTGACCTCATAAAGCAGCAGATGGAGGGTTTGAGGTTTAAATAAGCTGCCCAACAGCCATGTTTCCTGGTTTGATTACATAAATTAACAACTTTAAAGTAATAATCTGGAAGATTTTCACTTAAAAACATTTCTGTTAAGCCACTTTCTGTCGCTCAAAGAGGTAACACAATGGTAATAAGTATGGTAATAATAATAAGTATGGCCCACTGATGAAAGGTTGCACTATTTTATAAAATAGTTAGCGATGCATTTTGCATCACCCAGCAGTGGTTGGTCCACCAGAGAGGGTAGGCGGAGCTAACGCAACAGACTCGCTCTTCAACTCACTTGTGTGCAAAGCAGCGTACTGTTTTTTTTCTCCAGTCTCTGCTGGCGTTGTGAGGAAACGGTTACTATGGCCGAACAAACGAAGAAAACTTCGAAAACAGGTGGATGTAAAAGAGAGATCTAAAAACACACCTGCAATTTTCGCTTATCACCATAGGAGCCTTTCTGTTGTACTAATAAAAGTGATGATACAGTAGAAAGTAGGTGTGCACGATTCAGAAAATGTCACGATTCAATATTGATTTTTTAGGCTCAAGATTTGATTCAAAATCAATTTTCGATTCAAAAACGATTCTCGATTCAAAAAACGATTCAATGTATGTAAATGTAGTTATGCAGTTACTTTTCCCATGTGATTGCAGTAGACATACAATTAAAAAAAAATTAAAATATGAATTGATTTTTGGAATTCTATGAATCGATTTTGAATCGGTAGAGCTTGAATCGCGATACGAATGTGAATTGATTTTTTTTGCACACCCCAGAAAGATACACTAATGCACAGCAAAAAATAAAAACATACATGCAATATTAAAATATGAATGAAATGATAGTAAAATAAAAACTATACCATGTAAAATATGATTAAAACATTAACACATGATAAATTAATGTCTAATAATAGCAATTAAACACTCCAATAATCGAACACAAGTAAAAGCTTAACAAAAGTAGAAGTAGATTATCTAGATTATCCAACGGACAGAAATTTAGGATTTGACTCTTAATTTGTTAGACTCCTGTTGTATAGTATAGCCACTGTATGGCTTGAAAATTGAAAAAATGTGGCATAAATATTGTGGTACGTCAAAATGTAGGTAAAGTTCCGGTCATGGCGAAAAGAACACTAGTATTTTACTGAGCGAGAGAACAGCAAATCAACAGTCTACATTTAATCAGCACTAATTTAATAAGAAACTAAATGTCACCAATGGTAGAAACTTGGTGGCCTAGAGAGAAAAACAAATCTATTCCCCATAATTTTCCACCACACAGATCAGTGTTATACCACCATCTATGCTTAGTGGATAACTTTGTATTTCTCGATTTTAGTGTTGTAAACATCACATCACAAATGTTCTCGAGAGACCAGTCCTTTTTTATGATTGTGAGGTGTGTTACAGGTAAAACACATTTGTGCTCCATTGACATTTCTTGGATAAAATCTTAATAACTTCAATATCGCCACTTTTCATTTTGTCTTATCCAAAATGTTTAAAATGATGCTGGAGCATGACATTCTGTCTGTAAATTCCCCTCTTATCTGCCCTCACACGGCTGCTCCTAAAACAGGCTTCACTGGGCTGAAGCCTGTAAGATTTCTTTATGACTAAATGCTTCGTGTAGCTCCTGTTCGTTGTTCTGTACGGTAGTTACTGCCTGTATCTCAGACTGCCGTCCTTTTGGTCACCTTGCAGCTTGGAGAGCAGAACGGTGAACCTTTAAAGGGTTGTATTTTACCCAACAAGTTTCTTATTACCGGTGTGTCCAGCTGTGGTCGTGATTGGTCACTGGACCACTGAGCATGGGGGGAAAAAGACCTTGCAGCGGTCAGCGACTTTGGTTACGTAACCTGATAGATATCTTTACTGAAGCTACGTATAAAATTCCTCCTTGTGTCTTTATCTCTGGGTCACTCATGTATTTTCTTCTGTAAAACTTACATCATGTGTGCCTTTGTCCTTTATTGGTAAATTACTTGTAATGATGAAACTCCAGAGAAGCCCTTCTCAACTCTACAGAGCTTTCTTAGCTCATTGTTTAGCTGTACGGCCCGCAACTCTCAGCACTCTCATAGCTTCATTCTAGCATCAGCAAGCAGCTGCTTTCAGAGAAAAAGCTCTAAAAACCAGCCGTACAGTACCTACTCAGTACCAAACAGCAGACAGACGCAGACTAGCTGGGGAACATAGTGGAGCATTTAGCAACAAAAGAGCCAGATAAAGTAAATTAAGTGGCAGTCTTGTAATATTTTCTCACTGACTCGTCTCCTCAGCATACAACTATCTACAGTGTGAGTCTTTAATCTTTTACAGTATTTGATTTTTGTCTCTGCTTCAGTTGTATCGGGAGATTTGGGGGGTTTGGGGCGACAGAGCGTGTGTCAAGGTGCTTTATGTGCTGGCAGCTGGTGCTAAGGTAATGTGAAGTAATGCAGTTGTCAGGCTCTATTGTCTCTGCTGCTGGCCTCATCTCCCACTTGCAGCCCATAAAAACAGAGTCATTTAAACCGCTAATGAAGTGAAGAGTCTGGGCCAGTGGCAGATAAAACCCACCCAGAAAGAAGCTCATTTTCACCGCCCGGCTCTTATTTCACTTTGTTGGAAAAGGAGGAAAGTTATTTTAAAATATACCCTTGTTTTAATATCTGTTTCACCACAACTTGTGTTATTCTCATGTACAGACATTAGCCATTTACTGTATATAACACTTGGACAACGTTAACTTTAAAATTAGCCTGAATAGCAAACCTGATCAGTTTATGTTTCGGACATTTACTGTATGGAACAGCTTTATTCCTGATTAGCCGCAACCTATGCAACTAAAAACCAAATAAGGTTATTACTTAAAGGCCCCACATACCACTGGTCCACCCACATGATTAGACATCTTCTCAGGACTGTGAAGGTGTGCATAGACTGGACTTGATTGACATTTACATCACATATATTTAGCTTTCTTTTAACTGTTCAGAACAAAACAACTTACATCTTTATCATTGGGTGCGCTCCAAAACCCTGGACTACCAAGTAGACAAAGAGGGCTACTACCCAGAAGCCTCAGACCCCCAAGGGCCACCGAACGTACCTATTGTCACTGTGTGTCAATTGTTTTTTGTTAATTTGTTTGATTGCCAGTTTACACCAGTAATGTACAACATCAACTAATGCAGGTCCTGCATTGTTGGGTGGTTTTTGTTGAGCCCTGTCTTGTAGACGGGCCATGTTTCAAAATCTAGTTTCAAGCTACCATGACAATAAGTCCTTGACAGGGTGCAAACACAATGCACAGTGGATGGGGTCACAGTCAAGAGTCACAGTAGATTTTTACCAAACATTACAGACTAATACATACATATTGTACATATGAATGCTAGTTAAAAATATACTGGTCTCAAACTAAAAGCACTCCTGCTGTTAATGGGACAATAATTAAACAAAAATTAGGAACGTAAGCAAAGTTGGAGAATTTGTGACTTATGATTGCATCTGAGTCAAACAATCACTTGTGCTACTTCAGCGTCATCAGCTGTTAAATAATCAAACCAGAAAAGGTCTTCTGGATTCAACACATTCTGTTGAAATCTCTCAAAACAAAAGCTGAAGATCTTGAAATGACATCAGAAATCAAGGAACGGAAAAGATAGTTGTCCCTTAATATCAATGCAGGATCATTCGATTTCTAGATATATTTCGGAAAATTGTCACTACCTTTGTACTTCTTTTTGCTTTTGGGTAAAAACTGCTATATCCCACCTATTATTTTAGGTAGATAGACAAAAAGTGTGCGTTTGATCTTCTGCTTGAGTACAGCAGATTCGGTCCTGGAGGAGTGATTGAACAGACAGTAAACGATGCTCAGTGATAAAGTTTTTGATCAGACATCTGTGATCAGCCAGCTGGGTCTGCTGGGCTGTGTGTGTGTGTGTGTGTGTGTGTGTGTGTTGTGTGTGTGTGTTTGTGTGTGTGTGTGTGTGTGTGTGTGTGTGTGTGTGTGTGTGTGGGTGTTGTGTGTGTGTGTGTGTGTGTGTGTGTGTGTGTGTGTGTGTGTGTGTGTGTGTGGGAGAGAGAAGAGAGAGAGAGAGTGCGATCAGGAAAGGGAGAACAGGTGTGTGTCACAGATTTGAGGTTATTGATCAGTGATCAGATTCTTAGGCTGAATTTACAGAAGTATGTGAATGTGTGAGATAAGCAACAATATGGATTTGTGTGTGTAGTTGTGCATCAGATTGGGAGAATTAGATTGACCTTGCTGGTACAATAGGCCATTTCTCTGTCCTGTATGTCGCCTCTGTGACCATAAATTACCCACAAAGCACCTCTGCGTTGGCAGAGCAAGAAGCCGTTCATTTCCTTTATCGTCCTGCAGCCCAGACGCTGCAGATGACCAATCAGCACACATACATGCAGAAAGCTTATGTACACAAGTGTGTGTGTGTGTGTGTGTGTGTGTGTGTGTGTGTGTGTGTGTGTGTGTGTGTGTGTGTGTGTGTGTGTATGTGTGTGTGTTAGGGAAATGAAATTATGGTACTGTGAGTAGAAATACATGTATATATGGCAATCATTTTTAGTATCCTCTGTCTTTGTATTTACCACTGGTCTTTGTAAACAATACATGTATTGTTATTGTTAACTATTTGACAGAATCAATTTCTGGTCATACTTACATACATGTTTATAAATAGATTTATGTTTGCTGCAAATTCAAGATTTCCATATCAGATTCCCAGTTTATCCTGATTATTTATTTTACAATATTTGTGCATTTATACAAATTTTTTCATTCTTTTATTTTGAAATATGTAAGAAGTAACACAAATAAAATACAAGCTGATACATATGTACTTACTCTGATTACACGTACTGGTACTTTTAATCTTTGTTCCAAAACCCTTTCTCATGACTTTACCCTCTTCCTATCTTTAAGCTCGTGGCAGCGATCATATTCATCAGTATCGGAGTCATCTCGTCTTTCTTCTGTGCCATTGTTGATGGGATCATCGCTTCAGAGTTCATTGTAAGAATCACACGTATGCGCCTGCACTGAAAAGAAAGAAATACAAACTAATTCACCTTTCTTTGTGTGTGAACAAACCCTCAAACACACATTCACACACCAGATTTAATCACACGTGGAGATCAACAGAGACATGGGCTATACAGAAATGCTTGTTGAGAGTGGTTCAGACAGGAACTTTACAGATGCAATCAGACAGAACCATGATCAAACACCGCACAGGTAGACCAGACAAACTAATGTCAGCGCCCGACCTGCAGAGAGCTGCTGGGGAGCCATTCAGCATAACAAGGCTGATTAAATGTGTCCAAACGTTACCCACATTTCTCTAAGTCACTGAAAACTCTTGCAAACAAAAAGGGATATATGTGTCCAAAAATACTATACTATATACAGTACATCTTTAACTCTATTTCAACTGAGAATTGATTTTCCTGGAACTTATTTGTACATTATTTTGCAATACATTAAAAGAGAAATTAGCAATTCCACAAAGATTTTTGTGTCCCTTTCATTCTACGTCCCACTGCAAACATGTTCCCTGTTACATCATGTCTGTATTTAGTTCTATGTTTTCATTGGAAGAAGCCTTATATACTCCAAAACATTTTCATAATCGGTCAAACTCTCTTTCTTTTAAAAAGCTCCCTAAATTAATATGCTTGAAATTCAATTTGTCAATTACCTGAATTTGTTTATATGGGAATGAACAAGACATGCTGAGCGGTCAAATGAGGTCATCGTTGCTTCCTTACTGGATATCTTAGATTGCTCTCGGTTTGTGGATACGCGGACACGAACGCCTCAGTTTGTCACATCAGCCTAATGAATTTTAATGAGTATCTTAACGAGTTTGGACCAGAGATAGTTTTAAAAAGCTGGCACAGAGTCAGTGATATTGATCAACAGTGCTATCAAACCCTCTGCAGATATATTTATTTTGTGCTCACAGGACAGTAAAAGTCATGTTTATTGCACCTTCAAGCTTTGGACAATGAAAATGATTATATTAGCTTTCACATTATATAAAGCCCATTGAGGTGTAATGCTGTAGGGTGTGTGGTCCAGTGCAGTGGACGGTTTGGAGCAGGGACATGACGTAAACCTTCACTGCTGCAGTGACACAGAAACAGGAGGAGGATGGACAGAATAACACAAACCAGGTTTCAGGTTAAAAGTGCATTATTAAAACCCTTAAATCATGGAGATAAAGTCTAAAAAAGAACGGAAAAACATTTAGGTCACACTTGTGGTGTATGACAAGTCAATTAACATTTGTGTGTGTTTCCATATAATTGTGGCTCATGTATTTAACATATCAGTCTCTTCTCTCTCTCTTGCTACACCCAGGACATAAGGCCTTTGCAGGAGAACATGTGTGACTTTTACGCCAGTGGAGCGGGCTACGCCTACGACAGCTACTATACTGAGGTGATTCATATGCTTTATACACACTTACAGTAATATATATTACCTGCGGTTGTCTGTATTGTATAAACATACCAAGTAATTTCTCAATAAGAACAACAATCTAAATACCTTACGTAACCTAGCCTTATGTATGGTTTCCATTAACTTCCTCCTCCAACACACTGCTTTACGTTTGTGTCTCAGTTTTTTTTTTTTTTTTTTTGTAAATGATGCATTTTAGGTTAATTTTAGGATTAATATATTCTGTGTTCATGCAGCCTTTGGGTGTTTACTGTAACTGAAAAATTGTGTGTAACGTGTGTAGTGACATCTAGTGGTCCACTAAGGTTACTGCACTGAAAGAAAGAAACTAGTTCACTTTGCATCAAATTATAAACAAGTAGAAGTGCTGGAAATGATATGTTGACATATAGACAACATAGTTTCCTCATGTATTTTTTTTGTCCAAACAGTTTGTCGAGCTCCTGCTTGTCTGGCTGTTTTCATTAGGTTAATAAAACATTTACCACAAATGATTTAAAGCTCTTAGAGCCACCTTAACTCTCATCAAACCTCTGACGCTGTAGGTGACGTGCCGTTCGTATGAAAAAACATGCAAGCTGAAGCTGAGGAGCAACACCTGCTACTGCTGCTACCTGTACAACTGTGACAGGTGATACGCATCACCAGCTAATGGCGTTCAGATCAGTGTGTGTGTGTGTGTGTGTGTCTATGTTTAACTATATTTGTGGGGTCCAAAAACTGCAGTCCAGTATATTTGTGGGGTCCCAACAGCTTTGTGGGGCCAAAATGCTGGACCCCACAAGTTTAAAGCGCTGTTTGAGGGTTAAGACTTGGTTGTAGGATTAGGGATAGAATGAGGTTATGGTTAGGGTGAGGGTAAGGGTTAAGGTTAGGCATTTAGTTGTGATGGTTAAGGTTAGGGTAAGGGGCCAGGGAATGCATTATGTCAATGATGGGTCCCCACAAAGATAGTGCCACAAACATGTGTATGTGTGTGTGTACCTTATTTTACCTTACCAGAGTATTTTCATGATTAACTTTCTACCCTCCAGGCTGCAACAACAACTGGTCCCCATTCATTTCAGTACACTATACAGTACTATCCTAGTAAGCGTGCAGATACGTGACCCTTGTGGGCGTCTGTGGCTCAGGAGGTAGTGTGGTCGCCGACCAATTGGAAGGTCGGTGGTTTGATCCCTGGCCCCTGTAGTCAAAGTGCCCTTGGGCAAGATACTGTACCCCAAATTGCTCCTGATGTGCTATCGGTGTCTGAATGTGTGTGAATGTTTATCTGTGCGTCTGTTGTTGTATAGTATCGTTAGCCACCAGTGTATGAATGGTGCCTTTAGTGTAAATCACAAAGACTTTACCTTATACTTGAGTCAGGGTGTACATCACAGTGAACATGTTTATTTATCTATGTTTTCACATAGTTATATATATAAAGAACATATGTTATAACAATAATAACATAATTACATTTTATAATAGTGTGATAATACAGTAGAGAGCATTGTTAAAATAAGTATCCTCGATTTCAATGTTGGCTGCCAAAAATTGCATTAGGGGCCCCGCTATTGGAAAATCACTCTTGGATCATGTGATTTTGCAACTTTCTTGCATTAAAGAGGTTCCTATTACACAGCCAACTTTCAAATGCCGGATGTTGAGAGTTTTCCATGAGCCCTTGAACTTACATCAAAGAGGAAGACCTTTCCAGTCCCTCCCTGCTTGCAAGTACATAACTACTCAGTTATTAGCTGATGAACAGCTGCCTGGAAGGTTTAATGAAAAGGTCATAAAATGAGTACAAGTGATGGCCAGTGGGTGGGGGTTGTTCATTTTCTTCCCTGGTTGCCACTTTTTTTTCATGGCAGACATTTTGCTTGACTGTAGTTTTCCTACAGGTGTTACTAATAAAATGAATAAGAGCTGCTCTCCATTTAGCATTACCTGGCTCACTGACATTTTAAATGGAACAGTGCTTTTTCCCACCATGATAAGTGTCTGCTGTGAAAGCCTTTTAATATAAAGTACACAAGCTTAGTGCTTTATGGCAACAAAACCAGAGGTATGCTGGGTCCAAGTTATCCTTACCAGCTCACGATTTGTCTCCTGCTCTCTTCATCTTCCAGCACAAATTACCACACACAGTATTACGCGTTCACCGGGGTCAGCAGCTGCTGGGACGTGATCCACCTGCACCGTCTGCTGTGGGCCTCAGTGGTGCTCAACGTGATCAGCTTGTTCCTGGGCATCATCACCGCCGCCCTCCTCGGAGCATACAAGGATGTGGTGAGCTGGAGTCCCGAAAAAAGAGCATCTTTACTTTGACTTATGATAAGAAGTAACAAAGAACATAAGAAATAAGTCAAAGAACGATGTTTAAAGACAATCCTGAGTGAAATAAAAAAAGTTTGTAATATTACATGGCTGACAAGATGTTTCGGCAAAAGCCTTCAGCACTCTGAGAAAGGATTTCTATTACACTCTTAACTTACTACACTTATTGCCTGCAGGCCACATACAGTACAATCCCCACAAAAAAACCATAGGTCCTGTTTTAAACTCAATACTGATTTATGTGTGTGCAGATATCTTTTTGTTTCACTGACTTACTCGCTACATCTTTAAACATTTCCTGCGTATACACGAAAGTACTAAACAATGCAGTTTCCCTAGCAGGAGTCTGGTAATCTGTTTCAAAGATATGAAAATCATGATCTTATTTTGTTCATCTTAATGGTCCTGATTTTCTGACTATTGTTCCTATAGTACATTAGGCAGCAATCATACTTCATTACCCTCTTATATAATGAAATGTGTGTGTGTGTGTGTGTGTATATGTGTGTTTAGCTGGTGCACGCTTACTCACATTTGCCTTCAAGCTCCATTTGATGATCTCCCATCTTATCCAAAGCATTTCTTCGGTTTCCTACAGCAGAAGCCGACTCTTCAGATTGCTCCCAGCCCCACACCCCCACCCCACATCCTGTACAACCCGACCCAGCACATGCTCACCTACGCTGGCTTCTGCCCTTCAGGACAGAGTCTGCCTACCTACCCCAACTATCCAATACCTATGCAGGTAGGGCCCCAGGCCAACACAAAAAAGAACCATTGATAGGCCCTTTTCAGGGAAGACAGCCTGTTACACAGCAGGAAAAGCACAGGTGTGAATAACTGAATGACGGCTGAGTTTATTTTGGCTGCTTCAGTTTCAGGGTCCTGGTATTGTGCATGCTTGCTCACTGTCACTCTCACTGGGACACATGGATATAACTGAGCTATATAACTATATAACTGATGTTATTTGTGCTTTTCATACTATGAGAGGTCAAAATGTCTGCTGTGAAAAAGGCCAATCTTCCATTCCAGTGTATTAGTTTGGCAACCAGATGAGCAGCACTGGATCACATTTATTTTTTGCTGAACTAGCACATCGGTTTAACATCAAAGCACCTGACCAGAAAGAAAACTATTAATCTGCACTGCTGCCAGGAGCTATAATTCCAATTGCCTTAGATCAGCAGATGCATAGATTTTCATGTGACTTTGTCTGAAGTTTGTCTCACAGTTTTATTGATTATGGCTCATCTTTGCTGATGTTTCGGAGGCTGCTAACCACACCTCATATAAAAATGTCAGAAATGAATTTAGGTATTTTTGGCTCTACTTCCACATACCGATGCAACCTTCCACTCCATGTCTCCTCACCTCTCCCACAGCACAACAGCAGCTATCAGCAACCTGCTACTCCCCAGATGATCCCTGAGGGAGGCCATGCCTCCAACTCCTGCCTGTCTGAGGAGAACCAGCAGCAGCCCTCTCAGGCGCCCACCCAGCCACAGCCTCAGGGAACCACACAGGAACCGGGGGGCTACATGCTGACACCCAACGCTCCTGTCCTCTACGGATCCGCCTATAGCCCCTTTGAAAAACCGCCACCTTACGCCTGCTGAGCCCAGAGACAAACATCTGGGGCATGTTGGAGAAGAAATATCTGGTCAGAGTGAAAGTAGCACAAGACATTTCATAGGTGACCTTGTAGACGGAAACCCCCTCAGTGAGCTCCACGACTACTCTGTACTGATAGAAATGCTACATTTCCTGTGGTTGCACTGAGGAGAGACACAGATTTATAACTATGTAGTGTGATTATAAAAACATGATTACGTTATTTCATGTGTATTCATCAAAAGAACAGTTTGGGAAATATGCTTATTTGCTTTCTTGCGGGGAGTTAGATGAGAAGATTGATACCACTCTGATATCTCTTGGTGAATATGAAGCTACAGCTGGCTAACTTAGCTTAGCACAAAGACTGGAAACTGCTAAACCGGCCTAAGCACCTCTAAATCTCACTAATTAACACGTTATATCTCGTTAGTTTGTGGTAAACTGGTCATGTGCAGGACTATTTATTGGTGGCAGTTGCCAGGCAACCGGCAAAGACTCCAGGAAGTTACTGCTCATCTCACTCTCAGCAAGAAAGCAAATAAGCACGTTTCCCCAAATGTTTTTCTTTAAGCCTAAAGCTGGCCTTCAGATGCTTACATGTTACATATATGTTAACTATTGAATACGTGTATAGTAGTACACTTGACTGTGATCTGATAGTTGTTTATGTTCTAACTTGTAGATTACAGGTCTTTCTGCATATTGTCTCACTATACTAGACTAATGTATGAGCAATTAAAAGGGCTTTCTTGAAATGTGAACTGGGGAGAAATTATGCTGATGTTGCGGTTATTTAATTATGTTAGTGTGAATCGTTTAACATGCACTTTAAAGTCAATATACTTTATATATTATTGATGATGCATGTTAGCTGCAGTGGGATAGGGTTATGTAGCTGCTACGCAATACATTATGTATTAAAGAGCCACCTTTCAGAATATATATATATGCATATATTTACTGATGCATACAAATACATATGAGTGCCTCATCAAAATCTCATATTTAAGGAAGAGTTCAACATTTTGGGAAATATGCTTTTTTGTTTGCTTGCCAAGAGTTAAATGAGAAGATTGATACCATTCATGTGTATGTGAGTGGTATTAATGTTCTCATCTCTTGGCAAGAAAGCGATTAAGTGTATTTCCCAAAATTTCGAACTTTTCCTTTAAAATCTTACATTTTTAAAGTATCATCAGTACAACTTTTACTACCAGTACCAGGTGTTTTCACAGTACTGTTTCATCTTAAAGTACTCATATTATGCTTTTTGGCTTTTCCCCTTTCCTTTATTGTGTTATATATCTTTTTGTGCACATTATAGGTTTACAAAGTGAAAAAGCCCAAAGTCCACCCCAAAGGGACTTACTATCTCCAACAGAAAACACTGTTCACAAACTGCTCCAAACAGCTCTGTTGTAGTCCAGCCTTTACTTCCGTGATGAACATGCGTCACTTTGTAACACACGTTATAATGCTCGCCTAGCTGCTAGCGTGGCACGCCCTTATACTCTGTAACTGACTGGCTAGTAGTCCTTACCTAGCTACTGCACATGTGTGAGTCCCAACTAAGATGGAACAGAAGTGAGATTTCTCACTCTGTAGCTAAAACAGAGAGCTCAACACACAGGGTGAAAAGAGGAGCTGCAGCAATGTGCAGTACAACAAAAATCTGGTGTTTTTTGAAAATTAAACCACATAAACCTATTCTGATATAACCTCTAAATGCAATTATGAACCTGAAAATGAGCATAATATGAGCACTTTAAAGTAAGACTATATATGTAAACCACCACAACAACAACAACAACTCAATACAGTCGAAGGCTGTACTGGAAAATACCAGTACATAAAGTAAACCTTGCTTCATATCACATATGGAGCAAGAAATTGAAAGTTTAAGAAACCACACTGCATACAAATATGTTTTTTGAAAATACAATTTTACTCTATAATGTTCATACAACTGCTTTTATTTTTAAATAGGATTTTCACTGTAAAAACTCAAAAGGCAGACTCCTCTCAGCATTGTACACATACTGGCAGTTAAAGTGAAAAATGAAAACTAAAGACAAGTTCAATATACAACACATGATAAAAAAAACAAAACAATAACTCGTCAAGCACTATATTCTGGCATTCATTCATCAGAAAACTAGAAAATGATACATTACAGAGGAAGGTAAAATAAAACTGGAGCCCTTTTGGCATTCTCAGTCACAATGCTCCTGACATTCTTTGTTTTTTTTTATTGTGTTTTGATTTGCTCAGCACCTATAAAATCATATTAAAAAAAACAGAGTCCCTAAAGATTTATGATACTTTGCTCTCATACTTGTGTATTTGTCGCTCAAAACCTTTTAGGAAACAGATGAAGTCGAGAGACTCACATTACATTTTGACTTTGGATCAACTTAAATGTGCAGAAAACCTCAGTGAGCAAAAGGTAGTTTTTGTTTTCTGTCTTCTATAAAGCATTGTACAGTCACATTATTTACATATTCAGTATATTACAGCGCACTCTTTTTACTCTCAGTAGCTTGTGTGGTGCGTTTGATGCAGTGCTCACTCTCTCTCCTTCAAGGAGAGGGCCCCTTCCTGTCTCCCTGTGCTTCTGAGTCTAATCTATCATCCTCAGGTCGGTATATGGCAGGTATTAAATGTGACTGGGTGATTCTAAGGGAAAGAAGGGGCCTTTGTGACAAAGTTAGTGATTGAAGATTATTGGGAATCAGGGTGTCAGTCTGTTCTTTAAAAGACGGTAACACTCTAAAATGCACAGGTGGTAATGCATAGTGTATTAACTGCAATGAGTACAACATTTCATTAAGCATTAGTTTTGTTTGTGTGTTACAGTACTGCACCTTTGTGAAATGATTCCCCGGTTTTCGAGGGAAGCTATTGTAAAGTTTGGGTTGGTTGTTCTTTTTAGGCACATGGTTGATTTTTAAGGTTGCAGGCAGACATGGAGTGCTGCTTTTAGTCCAGAGGGAATCAAGAAAATGGCGTCACGCGCACACGCAGTCCACTGCTACCTGCAACAATGTGCGAGGTTTTCAACAGAACACAAAGTTGTGCCTAACACCATGCCACCCCTGCTGTGGTGACGGATGTTGATGCATCTTTTTAGGAGCAAATAAGATTGATTTAGTCCCCAATCGAGCCATGAAGTCATTATGCACCAAACACTCATGAAGATCTGAGCACCTATTCACACATTTTCTCTGAGTAGGGTAGCTGATGAAGGACTATTTATCTGGTCCCCATATTTTCAGTTGATCAGATTCTACATGAGCACTTGATTATTTCAAGCGTAGTGGGCACGGGCCATAGGTGAACTGGATGTAAGCAACATGACCACAGCTCTAGCAGCTGTGTTGCTGCAGAAAAGAGTCACGCTGCCTACCAAGTTCCAGTCAGATCTGCATTTAAGCACAGGATGCCAGGCGTAGCAGGCTGACCCAAGGCCAAAAATTTGATATTGATCTAAATAAGGCCCTGTGGGCAGTTTTTGAGGCAATGTTGTGCAGCATGTATTCCCATATCTTTTGCCAAGTACAGGGGACATTGCTCATTGCCTGACCAACTGTCTTAATGAGTCATTATACTGAGAATACTGTGAAAATCCCTGCAAATGCCTCTAGGCAGCAGTGTCATCACAGTAAAAGGGCAGGGTGATCCTGGGCTAAGGCTCCAGCTGAACCACGACACCTGGTCCAGCTGTTTGTTTTTTAAACATTCCAATCTAAAACGTATCTCCATTGGTCAAAGCTTTTATAAATATATTGGAAATAATCCTTATTGCCTCAATGAACTGCTCATGGATCAGTTTTGGCAGACTAGTGCGCTGGTCACTGGTGAGAGTCCAGCAGGGGGCAGGAGTGTGAGCGGATGTCGTTGTGTTTGTGGATGGCCTGGTCCAAGTCCAGAGACTGTCCGTTAACACTGACCTCCATACAGCCCCTGTAGGGCGCCGACACCAGCGTGGACACCAGAGGAACATCTGAGGGAAGAAAGGACAGCATGTGATCCAGCAGATAACAAGATGGGACTGTGTGTGAGCCCCAGCTGAGATCTAACCATGAGTTTGTAACAGTATTAGTCAGCGTGTTGAATCAGTCAGACTCAGCAGGCACAGTAACCAACACTTCAAGCTTTTATCAAGTACACAAGACAATTCTCATCAAGGCGAAAAATAAATCCTCATTATGTTTTCTTTCAAGTTTCTGGAAAGTTGGCTCCTGAATTATTGACACAGCTGCCAGTCACTGCAGAACTGACAACTATGCATCATACTTGCTTGCTATATGCGTACAGTCCAAGAAAACAAAGTGAGCCACTTATAAATGGCAGGAATCTTGCAGGAATCGCATCTTTTCATCATTTACTGGATAAGATAATGTATTGTTGACATGTGGAGTGTTTAGAAAGAGATTGGCAACAAAAACATAATCTTTACATCATTCAATTGATCTGCTCAAGAAAACTGGATATAACGAGACTTGTGTGGCTTTGCAATTTAAAAATCTACATGCGCAAAATACTTGTTTTGTGTCTGCACATTCTAGACTACACATTTTTCTTCACCAAAGTAAACTGCATGAATAGCCAAGAATAATGTGCGTTTGTTAAATGACAAACTTCTCACATACTGAAAAGAGAAAATTACTTTCATTTAGATTTTTCAATGTGGCAATTATGAATCCTTAAAAAGGTCCAATGTGTAGGATATTTCTCCCATCTAGCGTTGAGATCAGATATCGCAATCAACTCTCTCGCACCCCGCAGTTCAAAGTACGTATTACAGCTACGGTAGCCTTCACGCTTCAAAAAGAAGAAGACTTCTGTTCCTGAAATTTTGGATTTTGAATACGTGTTGTCCTCCATGTTTCCTTCTTCAAACGTGCCGGGGACGGGAAGCTACGATACCCATTAGCAGCATTAGCAGCACTGGTGAGTTTATCGCGTGACAGCGAAAACGCGAAAGGCGGAGCAGTATGTCCTGTATGTCCCTTACCGGCTAAAGTATTTCAAGATGGCGCATGAATATGGAGCGTCTACCCCAGTTCTCTTATAACATCCATGAGTTCATGCGAATGCAAATGTAAAATTTCAAGCCAAAAGGAATACTTGGAATTGATGGTGGAAGGAAAATATTCATGAAAAAGGACAAGTTTGTGAACGGGCAACACAGATGTTTGATAATGAACAACTAAACACGTTACACACTGGACCTTTAATTTCCACCTGAGTATAAAATATTTGTCTACTGTTTTTAATACGTAGCATCTCCACTAACACTTTTTCTGTATATTCTGCAAATAAACCCTACATACTGCATGAATAACATCCTGAATCCTAAATGTGTATAGAAATGAGCGTGTCCTCACCAGGGAGGCCTCCAATAAAGGTGCTGGACTGTGACAGGACGTCAAAGGGGATTTCTGTGTCTTCACTACGCCCAGACTGGCCGTCGACCAGCAGCAGGGTTTGGTTGCCTGAGATGGTCACCTGGATTTCATGACTCTCACCGTCACACAGGGGGGCGGGAGAGATGGCAGTGATGACATCACCGACAGATACCAGAACAAACTGAAAACGCCAGTGAAGAGGTCAGTTTTGAGATCGAACACCGTAACAAACTAATTTTACAAACACAGGTTGAGCTTTTAAGTACTCACATCCCGCCATTCATCAGTGCCGGGATGATAGTCTGCCAGAGCGATGGAGAGAGGGACTCTGTCCTGGTGAACGAGTGCAAACAGCAGTCCGATCGCAGAAGTTGGACGCAGGGTCAACTGTACGCTCAGGTTCTGTGATTCTAAAGTGACGATAACAGGAAGTGAGAGAACAGCAGGTCATGAGCTTTGTCGACAAACAAAGTTCTTTAGGCAAAGGCAAACTGTTGACAAAAGAGAAGGGAGCCAGCTAACATTCACCCAAACAAATAAACACTGACTAACTACTTCAGGAAGAAGCCATTAAGCTCAGATATGCAATCCGCAGTCACGCTATGCATAACACTCTCACACATGCACACACTGCACCGTAGCTGATGTTGAAGAGAGCGAAGCCTGTGCCGGGGTAATACGCTCCAGGATCCTCGGCGCTGAAACACTGCATGTTGTCATTGGACCGAATAGTTTCTTGTATGGACGTATCTTCGCCCGTTAACCACCTCCACTCCTTCATACAGCCGTCCAGACGCGGGTTCACCTACGTGATAATCACACCAGTTGAGAAATATGTAAAGAACATCGCTCTTTGGTACATATTCAAGAAAATGTACGAGCACATACAAATAAACACCTGATTGATGAGGCCGTCCTCTCTGAAAGGGACTCCTCCCACGGTGAGGTTGAGTTCGTGCATGCCCTTCTGTAGCGTAAACAGATCACCGTTTACCGCAATCTTCATGACGGCCTCCCTGTCAATCTTAATCACTAGACTCCGCCCCTGCTCCTCCACCGAGATCTGAAACGAAAACGGGACATTTAAAGAAGTTTTAAAATCAGCGGACGAGGCTTATGTAGACAGCCGTGGAGTACTGGCCAACCTTTCTCCACTGGCCGTCACTGACGATGGGTCCGCTGCTAGTGACCCTGCTGACTGTGCCGTACTTCAGCTGCAGCTCCAGCTTCCCATGGTGCATTGCCAGCACGATCCAGGAGCTGTTGAGGTGACCTCCAGCAAAGAAGATCACCCCCTCGTGGTCGTAGGTGCGGAAGTCAAACTCGGCAGAAAACCTGGGAGGTCGGGAGCAGTGACATTTGAGTAAGTATGACAAAAATAACTGAGAATGAACTTGAAGTAAAGGAAAAAAGGGGCAGGGAGAAAAACAATTCCTTTGAGTGAAATATTTTATCTGCTATCCACTTGGCACTTTCCCAGATAACACAAGTCTTTTTTTTTATTAGCTGATACAACTTCACAGAGTGACTATGTATGGTAAAAAAAAATAACGTTTCGGTTTCTGACATGAAACCAGGGGACTGTTCGGTCCGCTGTATACTTTTAATACAAACATCCCCATTTAAAACAAAAACAGGAATTTCATTGCTTGTAAAAAAGTGAATTATTGTATCTTCTAATGCTTACAAATCGACAAACTGAAGAAAGTTAGGCAACATGTTCTGAGTTGCAGTTCTTTAGGCAGCGTTGAGATGGTTTGTTGCCGGAGTAATACTGAACACTCCCTTTAAGTCTTCTCATCTATAAATTAAACTAAAACAGTCTTACCAGAACCAAACTGGAAGAGTTGTGATTACTCTATTTAATAATGTGACCTATCTTTATAATTACTGTAACTAAGGTATACATGTAGAGAGGTGTCATCTTTTCGTTAGGAGACTACTGTTGAGAGTGTTGAGCATCAAAACAATTTTTTCACCCAGTTTGAATCCTCCGGCGGAAACGCAGCCTCACCACTGGCACGCCGCTGAACATGCGGCCCAGGTAGAGCGAACGAGAGTTCCTCTTCAGAGACGGCGACATACAGGGAGTTATAGGCTGTGAAAACATAAAACTGGAGATAAGGCACGCTGCTCCTTCCTGAGAACCATTTGTGTATCTTGACTAATTAAAAATGATTTAACAGATCAAGAACACAGTTTATAGTTCACGTTTACCAACAAAAGGTGAGAGCTGAGCTATGACAATTGCTGGTTTAATATTTGGCACAGTTCATCGTATTTCACCTTACAGCTCCTGAGGTCCTGGCCCAGCTTCATGCCCTGACGACCATCGCAGAAGCAACGGAAACTCCCTGGAGTGTTCAGACACTCCTCTGCACACACACCCGCCTCACACTCATCCACATCTGACGAGCGACAGAGCACGTTGAAAAAGTAAAAGGAGGAGAAATGAAAGCCATGAGTGAGTGAGGTATAAAGGGTTACAGAGAATCAGAGAGCTCATGAAGTTATCAGAGTCCCATCTGGGGAGGAATTTGTCAAAACTTTCAAGGATCTAAAAAAAAAACATTAGTTATAATTAAAAAAAAAACATCAGATGACTTTTCTGTCAACATATCAGGGAACGCAAACAACACTTTGAGACAAGGGGTCTTTGACGGTGACTGGGTGGTATCTCCCTGCTCCATATACTGCTCCATATACAACCTTACATGGCCATGAGAAGGTTGGCCATAATAAATGTTAATTCTCAGAGGAGGGACACTGAGGTTATGAAAAGTCTGGTTTCCACTGCCGAGCAAAACAGGGGCAAAGTGATTAAAGTCTGTAAATTCTTTTTTTTTTTATGTTTTGACCAAGAGACCTGATGTTGTGGTTATTTAACATATTGTGTTATCTTATTAAATAAGAGCATAAGTATAGCATATTTTTTAGCCTTGGACATCCTTCCATTCCTTGAGTATAGACATGTATGTGGAGCAGTTAGCTAATGCCTCTTGCTACATATTTAGGGGAAAACATGAGATTAAACTTGTTTATTAATAACTAAACTTGTTTATTAAGGTCCAAGTCTACTTGAAGATTAGGTAGGCTTAGTGATGCTGCTGCGATTGTTTGGATGGCTGTCATGGTGTTTTTAAATAATTGCATGTTTAAAGCATGATTTGATGTGTTTAAGATGACTGAAAAGTGGCAAACACTTATCTAATCTGGAAACATTTGGCATGTCTTCTGTGTTTATAAATTCTGACTACAGCATATTTACAATCAAAAAGACACTCTTTCAATAACATGTACTAAGCAAAGGTGAATCACAGGGTCAGTCTGTGTATTTTCCTCCTAAAAAATGAACTTTTTCTAACAGCATGGAGACAGTGACCTGTTACCTACTTATACAAATTTTTTCTCCAAATGTCGTTGCATTCCGTTCCTGACCCCACAGCTGCATCAAGTCCTGCTGAGGCTGAAGCTGCTCTCATGAAACTATGTGTTTGTGTGTCTTTGCGTCTGTGCGTGCGTGTGCGTGTGTGTACACACGTACCAACGCAGCTCTTGGTTTCATTGTCGTAGACATAGCCGACATCACACAAGCAATCGTAGCTGCCCTCCTTATTCTCACACCGTGCTGTTCCACACACACCTGGATCCTCACATTCATCCACATCTGAAAGACACAAAATGTGGTCAGCTGGACAGGTCAAAGTCTGGTGGAAATTCAACAGAGCCAGGAAGACTATGAAGTCAACTCCTCAGCTGAAAAGGACATGATCTGATGAGGTTATTTGTACCTTTGCTCATTAGTTTCAGGAATAAAATGGGTCAGGAAAAGACACCAGACACCTAAACTGGATTCATTGTGAGGAGTGGGAAATTAAAATAAGCCACAAGACAGATGCTAGTAGATTCTGGTCCTCATTGGTTAACCACTTGATTCAAAATGACCTCAATATTAAATTTAAAATGAGTTCATTAGATTGATTTAAACTGTTTGTTCACATCGTACTGTACATACAGAGTATACAGCTTGTTCCAGCACTCACTGAAACTACGTCAGACTTGCACGTAAAGAAAAATGTACATCAAAGTAGGGCTGGGCGATATGGTAAGTTCAGAAAAGTACATCACTTTACTGTAATGCAGCCTTTAAAACCAGGAAAAGACAACACTTATGTCATATCACAATATTACAATATCCAAAATCTAAGATGATATCTAGCTTTGTATCACGATATCGATATAATTGATATATTGCCCAGCCCTACATCAAAGTTACCATTTTTGGAGGCTGTACCATTACATTTCAACATGTCTTCATCATGACTTCTGTGGGTTTAAAGTGCCCATATTATGAAAAAAAACACCTTTTCTGGGATTTGGGGTGTTCTTTTGTGTCTCTGGTGCTTCCACACACATACAAACTTTGAAAAAAATCCATCCATGCTGTTTTGAGTGAGATACAGTTTCTGAATGTGTCCTGCTTTCAGTCTCCTAGTGAGCTGTTCAAAATCGGCCTCGGACTGTGACGTCACAGTCCGAAATGAGCTGGCTAACCACAACCGTTAGCTCGTAGCGTTAGCCTGCTAATGCTAGCGTTAGCCGGCTAACGCTAACATGCTACGTTGTTCTCAATAGCAAAGCACTGCTACAACACACACAAGTTCACCATAATCTACAAAAGAACTACTTACATGTGCGCCCTCATTTAGAAGTCTCCCAGCTAATCCTGCCTTGTAACTGACCAAAGTTGGAGAAACAGGCTTTCTTTTACTGTCTCTAGAGTTAGCTAGCTGACATGATCTACATCTGAGCTACTGCGCATGTGCAAGTGCAATCAAAGATAGTACAGAAGAAGATGAAAAGAGGTCTCACTCTGTAGCTAAAACAGAAACCAGGTGAAAAGAGGATCTGCAGCAGTGAGAGAGAGCTGTGCAGTACAACAAAAATATGGTGTTTTTTGAAAATTAAACCATGTAAACCTATTCTGGTACAACCTTAAAATACAGTTATGAACCTGAAAATGAGCATAATATGGGCGCTTTAAACAATGATAGTTTGCACAACATAAGTTTGTAATGTTGGACCCGGCAAAGGGTCTGTGAGGTTGATGTGTATTTGCCTTACTTATTAACTAAACAATTTATTCTTTGGCTTGCTTTAGGGACCTTGACCACAAAAACTCTCACATTTAAAATGTTTGCAAATATTTATGCAAATATAACTGCAGAAATAATATCCGTTTTATAGTTTGAAGTGGAGTCAAACAAAGAGTTATGTGCAACTACAGTATTGACAATGATTCCAGTTGTTAGATGGTGTGCTTACCGTAACACATGTGGCGTCCTACCAACATGTAGCCTTGGTGACAGGAGCAGCGGTAACTGCCCATAGTGTTGTTGCACTCGTGGTCACACCCTCCATTTCTCTTGCTGCACTCGTTGACATCTGCACATAGGATGGTGGTACGGTCAACATGAACACAGGAAAAACCTCATCATGGGCTGTGAAAAGCATTAGGCTGTTTAGCTTGTGCTAAGATGTCCTATAGTAATTCAGGATTAGGACACATTTAACGCAATTTAACGATTTAATTCTGAAAAGGAGTACACAGCGTGAAGTTTGATAATTTGAAAAGTTCACTTAAAAGGCCATGTAAATTTGTACTTACTTTGTTAAACACAAATAACTGACACACTATGTCATTGTGGGAGCTGAGTGTTTAGGAGGAGCGCAGTCGTCAAGTGGAAAAGGCTCAGACCGAGTCAAACTGAATCTGTTTGGGTTTCCTCTCTCAGTAAGGTGGCAGGATGAGTCAGAGTGGAAATGTGTGGAATGGTGTCTGTGCCATAAATCACAATTTTTCCCTCTCCCTCACAGAGTGTGTGTGTGTGTGTGTATACAAATTGTGTGTGTTTTCCAGTTTCTGCATACACACTAAATATTTGGGACATTTCCCTTGTAAAAGTGGCATCCTTGCTCTAACTTTTCAATCCAAGCCTCCCTTTACATATATACACAGTAACTAGCTTTAACCTCTAACTGAGACAAACAGATTCCTGTCCGTACATGCAGTTCATATTGACCGGACACAACATTCGCACATTATTAATAACAGCAGCAGCTGCAGATATTATAGAACAACAACAGTTGCAATAGTAAGATAACAGTGAAACAGAAACACTAGAAGTAGTTTTGGAAGGTCAAAATAAAACAACAACATTCACATCAATATGATGAGAAACAATGAAAATATTTAACAATTATATGATTAATGAAAGTGATGGGAAGCCAGATCTTTCTATCAGTATACAGGACAGGAGTTGGCTGTCAGAAGCAAGGTCACAGAGACTATGTCATCTATCCAGAGACGCTGGATATGACAGAGTGATGTGCAGAAATGCAACCTCTGCTGAGCTACACAGTATATCCTCTCTCAATTTCCAAAGCGATGATGACAGTACCTTTGTCACATGTAGCTCCTTGCCAGCCTGTGAAACAGTGACAGAGGAAGTCGCCCTTTTTGTCCTCACAGCGCACCGTACCTCTGGCAATACAGGGAGAAGGAGAGCACTGGTCTGGAATATCTTCAAGTGAGAGAAAAAACAAAAACAGACAGACACAGAGGAAGGAGGTGTTGTTATTTCTTTAGAATCGAGTCCGTGCAAACTGAACGCATACAGTGAGTGTAACTGTGTATTGATACCAGACAGAGGAAGGGCATGCCTTATACTCTGCATATCAGGAGTTCAATATAAATAGCCGTATGCTGGCTAAGCCCTCCTGCCGGAGATGCCCTAACCTGTCCTCTAGCTCACAAAAAAACAAAAACAAGATCAACTGGAGATTTAACTTTTCTGTTTGGCCTTTTTTTCTATTACATATTTTCATTCGACCCACTCTTTCACTACAAGCTTGTGTAAGTGAGCACATGTATAAAAACTTTTTCTCTCCCCATGCGCTTTCCTTTTCCCAACAGTGGAGTTTGACTGCTCGACAAGTCTGGGCATGTTAGCTGGAGTTCAGCCAAAGAAAAGGGCAGTATGTGGAGAAAATGAAGGGAACACGAGAGAGATAAGCTCCAATGTAAAACACAAAGGCACAACTTCTTCACCGAATAATGTACAATACTGTACATATAAAAACCTTAATTTCATTAGTGAAACATCCAGTGTTTTAAGTGATTTAAGTTTATTATTAAAGTGCTCATATTTTCCAGGTTCATAATTGCATTTAGAGGTTGTACCAGAATAGCTTTATGTGGTTTAATTTTCAGAAAACACCATATTTTTGTTGTACTTGCACATTGCTACAGCTCCTCTTTTCAGCCTGTGCATTGAGCTCTCTGTTTTAGCTACAGAGTGAGGCATCTTACTTCTGTACCATCTTAGTTGGGAGTCGTGCAGTAAGTACTGCTAGCTAGTCAGTTACATAGTATGAGGGCGAGCTAGCAGCTAGGCGAGCATTATAACATGTGTTACAAAGTGACGCACGTTCATCAAGGAAAGGGGAAAAGCCAAAAAGCACAATATGAGCACTTTAACATGTTACACAATCTTTTAGAGCTTTGGCAAATGCACATTCTGGAGCTACTGCAATACTAAAAATGCATCTGAGATGCATTACCAGGTTAAAAGTTTTCTAAAATACAAAACATATTAGTCAGCTTATTTTATAGGGGCAATCCAAAAGCCCTTTAAGTTGATGCCACATTATCGGACGATTACAGAGAAGCGTGACATGTTTTAACAAAGTCAATTTCATAATATTGTTTTGTTCTTCATTTGAGCCAAGGTAACTTGTGCTCATCTCCTTTCGGTGGAGGATTAACACAGGTAAAAATAGCAACAACAAAAAAAGCTATCAGCAATGACAATCACAGTGTCAATAAAGAAACATGAAAATATCTGTATGAATATTCGTACATGCTTCTTTATATGCCTCTTTATGTGCCTCCTAAAGGCAGTCTTTACATGAATCTGACAAAATTACCCAAAGCTCCTGGTTATTAATATGCTGGGGTCTATGAGCAAGCAAGGGTAACTCCAGAAGCCTCACTTGTTTCATCTGCTTAAAATGTTAATAGGTTCCTTAACAACAATTAATTTAATTCAATAAAGCACACAGTGGGCTCCCACAATGACGATTTAGTCCCTCAAAGTTTATAGAGCAGCAACAATTTATGTCACTGACAGTATATGCTAGAGAATGGGAAGATGTGTATTTAATAATGATTTATGATTTTCTGCAGAGCAATTAACAAAACATTTGAGTCAGCAAACTGCAGACTACGGGAAACAGGGAGGAGTGGGAGAATAAACACTGCTGTGCTTTTGGTATGTGCAAATATAAAACCCAAACTGTATCTTTCCATAACATGCCATGTTTGTAAAATGTCTAAAGAATTCCATAAATGGAATTAGTGGAATGTCATGATCTGCTTTCATACTGGGTTAGCGCCCATCACTAGTCTGCACTCAGGCAGGACACTGTTGGGCATTGGGAGATTTGCAGCGAAAAAGAGACAGAGAGAGAAGTGGTGAGCTGCTGTGTCATGATGCTGCAGCTGAGTCATGGAAACCCCCACGAGGTTCCTCAGCCAATAGCAGTAAAGCTGGGTTGGTCTCTTGTATCCTGATGCAGCAGAACCTGTGCTCCACTCACGTCAGACTCTCTATTTCACGTCACTCCTCCTTCGCTGAGACAGCTCACGAAGACGCTAGTGCAGTCACCCAGAGAAAGTGAGTGAGTGTGTGACGACTAAAGGGGTGTGTCACTCATTCACCAATCTGCAGCATCACTGTAGCAAAGTGCTGCAATGTTACTCATACCTGAGCTCACGCACATATAGCCCACTCAGGCTACTTCAAAGTCGCAGAATGGTCAGGTGTGTCACGCTACAAAAACCGGAGTTGCTAAAGAAATTCAGCACCTTTTCATCATCTGTCCTTTTCTACTGAGTGTGAGTGGCTCAGTGTGATGCAGAGCAGTGTTACTGCAGTGCAGCCCAACCCCACACTACAACTAGGTGCCTCGCTCTGGATGTGATAATACTTACACAGTGAAAAGATGTTACTTACACAGTGAAAAGATGTCTGTGAACCTGTCCACAGTTCTGCCATCAAGCTCTAAAACGAGGTAGGTAGACAGATAGGAGGGCATAAAACTTACTGTGAACACATGTAATCAGATCCTGTTTCTTTATTTCAGCATCTCCAAACTTCTCCACACAAGCTAGACGGAAACAAAAATGAAAACGAAGATATTACAAACATGTAATCAGTCAAGCTGGCTGTTAGTAGAAATGGAGAGTTTTAGTCAGAATGATAACTTACCCAAATACTTGGGATAGAAGTAGTCCTAAATAGATGGAAAGAGAGGGGGATAAAGTTACATAAGCTTATAAACAAAAAATCTAAAGAGAACAAGATAATATAAATACATGCTTACGATTAGTAGTAGGGGTTCTGTTAAAACTTGACATAATCTGGAATTTAATTTTGTTTCATGCCTGAACTCTGTGTCTGTACTCATGGGAGTGAAAAGAAGTTCATAAACAATCTTTCGTTTTTACATTTGTGTGTGTGTGTGTGTGTTTAATGTTGGGAGAGAGATTACAATATGATTACTCTGTAATATCTGTGTGTGTGTGTCTAATGGGTGCGGCCCTTTGCCAAAGGCATCCTGAGAATGCTCTGCATTCCTGATAGCAGTAGCATCCCTCCTGCCTCCTGTCTGCAGTACTCATAATAATAATAATAATAATAATAATAATCATCGGTTTATTTGTAACGCACTTTACATTTGGAGCAAATCTCAAAGTGTTATAGTTAAGATCAGAAAAGCATGAAAAGAACATCAATATAAAATACAAATAGACAGTGCAACGACTTGCAGGGTTAATTAAAACTCATAAGTTCTGCTAAAAAGAAATGTTTTTAGTCCTTTTTTAAAAGTCTCAGTAGTTTGAGGTGCCCTCAGATGGTCGGGGAGGGCATTCCAAATCCGAGGGGGGGCATTCCATAGATGCACTGGTGGGTAAGAAGGGAGACGTTATATTCAATCCTGGCGGAAACGGGAAGCCAGTGAAGTGAATGGAGGATGGGTGTGATGTGGACGTATTTTCACACTCTCATCAGAGCAGCACTATTCTCAACACACTGCAGTCTCTGCAGGCTGTTGTTAGGGATCCCGATGAGAAGTGCGTTACTCCTGCACATATAGGTCAGAATTTGGGGATGATCTAAACAATGGAAAGACAGCTCTGGATGCACAGAGACTTATGAGCCAGATGCAGCAGGCTGAGGTGAAAAAAAGTCTCTTGTAAGAATCAGTTATTAGACAAAAATCAACTAAAGGTAGGGACATATTACACAAAGTGAAGCCTGATTATACCCTTGATTTACTGCAACAAATGATTTGCAAAGCTCAGTCAAATTAGTTTAAGATGAATTGGACTATTACTAATCGTAACATAACAGTCAGTTGTGACACCTTTTGGTCATCTAACAAGTGAGAGACCAGAAACTTGGCGTGATCACGTGCATAGCCAAAGATAATCATGAGTATCCAGGAACACCCTCTCTCTGCAGAGGCAGAAAACTGCAGCAGAAGAAAATGCAGAGTCAGAGATGGGCACTTTCAGAATGAATAATGCAGTTATGAATAAGACTGCAGCTTTGTGGCACGACATGGTAGAAAAATACAGGCACACACACAAACTCTATTCTGACGGCAACGTGCGTTCAGCTGATTCAAACTGAATCACCTGACCTCACCTTTTCCTCTGAACCCAGCTCAACTTCACTTTAATCCTCCCTCCCTCAGCTTCCATATCAGGCCATATGACTAATTTTAAAGGAACACGCCAACTTATTGGGACTTTAGCTTATTCACCGTATCCCCCAGAGTTAGATAAGTCCATTCATACCCTTCTCATCTCTGTGTGTGTTGTAACTCTGTCCGACACACCCACCGCTAGCCTACCTTAGCACAGATCCTGGAGGTAACCGGCTCCAACTAGCCTACTGCTCCCAATAAGTGACAAAATAACGCCAACATGTTCCTATTTACATGTTGTGATTTGTATATTCACAGCGTGTACAATTAACAACGTGACATGAGACACAGCCGTCTTCTAACCGTATACATACCGAGAACTATATTCTCAGAAGGCGAAGCACTGCTACTCTCTGTTTCTCACCACGGGGCTTCTCAGGTGCTGCAAGCAAATCACTCCGCCCAAGTAGCAGAAGGAGCAGTAGTTCCCAGTATGTATACAGTTAAAAGATGGCTGTGTCTCATGTGACGTTGTTATTTTTACACGCTGTGATTATACAAATCACAAAATGTAAATAGGAAAATGTTGGCGTTATCTTGTCACTTATTGGGAGCAGTAAGCTAGTTGGAGCCAGTTATCTCCAGGATCTGTGCTAAGCGAGGCTAGTGGTGGGTGCCTCTGACAGAGTTACAACATGCACGGAGATGAGAAGGGTATGTATGGACTTATCTAACTCTGGGGGATACGGTGAATAAGCTAAAGTCCCAATAAGTCGCTGTGTTCCTTTAAGAGTAATCTCTGAGTCATCGATTGCCTCATTCACTCCCTCGCCACTTCAATTCACAACATCAAAACTTCGAGAGTAAGAGCGATCATTAAAGAGCACAGCATCTCCAGAAGGGCTGGGACCATATGCTTTTGACCCGATTTGATTCTTTCATGTATATTCTGCATTTTCTGCTTTCGGTCTGTTTTGCTGGAAACGGATATGATTTACTCGTTGTCAGCGGTACCATTTAAACAGAAAATATTTAGGTGAATCATTGGTAAAACAAATTAAATAAATAGATTCTAGCAAATTGAATCGCTTTTTAAGGTCCTATGTCATGAAAATTTCACTTTATGAGTTTCTTTTAACATTAATATGCATTCCCCCAGCCTGCCTACGGTCCCCCAGTGGCTAGAAATGGCAATAGTCCTGGGTATCCTGCTCTGCCTTTGAGAAAATGAAAGCTCAGATGAGTCATAAGGAGCAAGGTTACCTCCCCTTTCTCTGCTTTGCCCACCCAGAGAATTTGGCCCAACCATGAGAGAGGGACATCATGGCTTTCAAACGAGCAAAGTGGCAGTTGGTCAAGGCCACACCCCCAACCTCCGCCTTGCCCGCCTCCTCCCCCTCTCTCCTCCTCAATAGCTTACAGACACAGAAATGGCACATCCTAAGGAAAGCTCATTGTGGGACTGGCTCTAGTGGCTGTAATTCTGCACCAAGTCTGAATTTCGGGAAAGAGACTTCAGATACAGTATTAGGGGACCACTAAGGTCTATATACACAGGCATCTAAAGAGCACCATGTCATGGGACCTTTAAAGGGGTTTGGGCAAGAGTCTGTTCTGTAAATGGCCCACACTATAACTTAGCGTACTGAGTAACATTCACATGCGCAACACACCACTTACTGTTGCTTGTTTGAAGACTTAAAAGTTTGATGCCCATGTTCCACATTTTCTGACACGTTACGTCATTTATATCTCTGGGGCTTGTTGGCATATTCAGCACATATACTGTACTGTCGTACATATTCCATAGGCTTGCATATTTACATGGATGGAAAGGCTAATTTGTGCATTCATGAATGAACAATGGAAATTAAGCTGCAGTATATACTGTATTCCTGAATACACACATGTGCGATGGATTTTGTTTGTTGGTATTAAACACTGAATAGAAAAGGAGGATGGGAGCGTGCAGATCAGTGAGGCAATGTGCATTGTTACTGTGTTGAATGAAACACATTTCTCACCCAATGTTCAAGAGAAACCAGTGAATAAGCTCCCAGAGAACAATCAGAATGAGAGGAGTTTGCACAATTCCTATGCATTTTGTATTAAAGAATAGGCATGTGTAGACATACAGTGATACAGATGGTGAGAACAGAGATGAATGTAGACAAGGCCAATTTTTAGAAAATTGAATATTTTTAAGCTAAAAAAAGAAGACACACAAGTGACTATGTGTGTTAATGTGTGCATTCAAGTATTAAAGGGAGTGTAGGGATAGCAGTGTCTTCACTGCTACTGTATTTCATAAACTAAAGCTTGGTCACGCTGACTCAATGTCTGTCACAGAAACAAACAAAAAAGAAGAAGAAAACATGCCAAGTCCGACATGGGAATATTATGTGCACTGACAGCGATCAGCACTCTGGACTTATTGGAGCATGAACACTAGCGGCCCAGACAATGAATCATTAGTCTGTACTGTTGCATTAAGTCATCAATTCCAGTCAATATGAACATGATGTAAACAACCAGCTTTGCAGCTTCATGTTTTCTAACAAATACCGGCCTGGGTGATTAAAACTACAGTTTGGGGTCCATTTCAACTGCTAATCGTGTTTTGATTAGTTAACAGACTTCACTGAGTTTTTAGTACTGCAGTACCTCAATGGAGATGGAGAAGAAGAAGAAGAAGAAGAAGAAGAAGAAGAAGAAGAAGAAGAAGAAGAAGAAAGAAGAAAAAGAAGAAGAAGAAGAGGTGTGGTGGTGTGGTTGTGCTCTGGTTGCTGCATGCAACCTTGGATTGAAAACCACAACTTTAGTAGGGGTTTGGTATCATTATAATTCACTCACCGTCTCAGGATCGTTTTCAAACACTTCTCTTGCCTCCTCTTTGGTGCACTTTTCCTCCACACACTCCCTCTCCAAGTGTCCTTGCTTCGTCTCCTCGAACATTGTATTTGCTCTCCTGTGTCTGCTCAGAAACTGGTTCGCCTCTTGGGGAGACAACGAAACTAAAATAAAAGACAGACACCCCAAAAATACATTAATTAGCTACTGTTCTACAAGAACAACAGAAGGTCAAACAACTCTGGATTTAAGCAGTATTTTGGCTCCCAAAATTTTTTTTTGAAAGGTTGCGAAACATCTGCGGTTAAAGCCCCGTTAATGACGTTGATAACATGCATCATCAGCAGCCAACAACACAAATGTCAAAGGAGACTTAGCGAGCTAGCTAGCCACCTAGCATGTAATTGTTTACTTACTGCTGTCGGACCAGCGGGCAACCAGCAGGATTAGCAGGGCTGCCGATGAAAGAGACTTTGTCGGGGTCAACCGCATTGTTTAACCGCTGTGTCTGCGCCAAGCTTGAAAAACTTTCTCCTGTCCCGTCTTGTAGTCTCCCTATCCCCCCTCTCTGTGTCTCAATGTCACAGAGTCGAGGCTAACGTTAGAGCGGAACACGCTGCAGGTATTCAGGTACTTCCGACCGTTGGTCGTTAACGTTTTTGATATGAAATCACTGCCGCGGACCGTTGCGACCCTGAACTGTCGTGTTTCTCCAGGATATCGTTCATAACACAGGCAAATTAAGCGACCGTTCTCTTTTCTCCGCGGTTCAGCTCGTTCCCCATTGCGGTCTGTAACGTTATTTTATGCTTTGACCCTCCTCTCTCGTGTTGAACCCTCTCTGGCCGAACTCGAGTCTCCACTCTGCTGCGGAGAAAGACAGCAGCAAGCCTCTGCTGCTTTAGGAAGGAGGGGGTAGCTCTGAAAAGTGCAGGCAGGAGTTTGTAATGGTGCATCCCTCCCTTCCCTCCGTGTGTGTGTGTGTGTGTGTGTGTGTGTGTGTGTGTGTGTGTGTGTGTGTGTGTCAAACAAGTTGGCAAAAAGAAGAAAAAAAGGAAGCTCACTGGGACGCAATGGTATGCTTTAATCATCAAACTGTGTGCTGTTTTCTAGTGGTGAAAGTAGGGCTGGGCGAAATGGAGAAAATCAGATATCACGATATTTATGACCAAATAGCTTGATATCGATACCGCAACGATATTGTAGTGTTGATTTCACAAAATATTTACACAATGAGATTTTTGATAAATAATCATCAGTGATGTGGATATAACGTCTAAGTGGGTAAAGGCACATAATAGAACAGTTACAACAGTCTGGTAAGTTCAGAAAATGACATCACTTTACTGTAATGCAGCCTTTAAAACCAGGAAAAGACAACACTCATGTAATATTACGATATCCAAAATCTAAGACATCATGATATCGATATAATATCGATATATTGCCCAGCTCTAGGTGAAAGAAGTATTTAGATGCCACAGTGTAAAGTAAAAGTAAAAAAGTATTCCCATCAAAATGTACTTAAAGTACCAACGTCCAGCATTCTAAATGTTACTTAAGTATGTAAGTATTATTAGCTTGGTATTCTTTAAGTATCAAAAGAAATACACATTATCCAATATGCAGAATGGCACCCTTGATGAGTTATGTCATTATATAGATCATGGTATTATTAATGTATTATTGTGTTACAAGCAGCATTTTAACGTTGAATTGAACAGCTTACTGTTGGGTAGTTTAATGTATAGCATTATAATTTATTGTAATATTGTTGAGTTGATTTAAATAATGCCAATTGTCTATTCAGCAGAAGTAATTCAAATTAACTTCACCTTTGCAAGCTTGCCATTAAAGTGATGTACATATATTACCCCTATATAGCTAATCTAGATGTTTTTCTTGTAATGGAGTATTTTTAAATTGTGGTATTACTACTTAAGTAAATAAGTACTAAGGATCAGAGAGCTTCTTCCTCCACTTTAATGGTGCTATCAGAGCAGTGATTACAGAGCTGAAAAAAATTTCAGGGCAGTTTATTTTTAGACTCATCTTCCTTTTCCGAGTAATTTTTCTTTCTGTTTTGTTTTCCCTGAATAGGGTGTGATCGTAGGTCTGTTTCTTGTGCCCTTTGCTGCTTTCATTATCTAATTTCTTTATAACTCAGCCCACATCAATCCTCTTTGCTGATTGACTTGCTTTTCCTATGTGTTCCCATCATATCATGTTTGTCATATCGGGTGTTACAATAAAATTCCATTTAAAAGATTTAAATTGCTCATCATCACACAGTGAAAAATCCACAGGAAATCTTAAATTAGTACTGCTTAGGTTGCAGCATTATAAATGTTTAAAATTATGTTTTATTGTTAATGTAAATGTTGGACAGTAAAAAACATAGTTTACAAAAAATATATATATATATATTTTGCAGGCTGTAGGTGTTGTCTTTTTAAATATGGACCCAAACATTTACTTATTTATAAACATTGTTCACTAAATTGAAGGGTATTATAAACACATATTTTGTAATAGCCCTCAAACAATTATTGTAGTAATCTCCCATTCATGGGCGTGATGCTACAAATAATAAGTTTTACCATGTACTGTGTGCATTATATGCTCAAATTGAATTAAAATATCATTTTGACAACCTAGTTTAATGGAATGACGGTGACACAATGGAGCATGATGGTGCAGTGCCATGTTTTCTTCATTTCCTGCAAAAATGAAGGAGGAATCACACCTGGGTCAAAACAGTGTTTTGTAAATAATTGCTATATGAGTTTGTTGTGTCACCAAGGACTTATGATAGACGGCCACACGCCGGCTGTGGCAAGAGGGCAGATAGATGCAATGTTGAAATTCAATACTATCAGGTTGCTTTGGCCAATTTTAACACAACACTGAACATCTACATTTAAGATATATATTAAAGATGGCTTGTTTTATATAAAAGGTGAATTCTGAACTAACCGGGAGAACCCTGAAGATGAGGACAGAAAGTTGTAGATAGTCTTGTAATTCCAGCCATAACGAGAGGTGTATACATCCGGCAACGACCATGGTGGGCTCTGGGTACAACACAATTATAAACCATGTTTCTAAATGTTACTAAACCAATGCAGCCCTTCAAGAAGGCAGAGCACCAATTAGGGAGGATGTCTCAAACAAGAAAATGCAACAGGAATTGGATGTAAAGCCTAGAGGCTCAGCTTTCTCCTCTGTGGTTTTCACTGCCACAACCAACAACCACAATTTCTAGTTGTCTCCAGACGTTTGCCTCCATGAGACCAGAATTAAAGGGAATTTAGAGATAGTACCATGATTCAACAACAGAGAAAAAGATGCACGTGGTCTCAAAGCCTGGTCAACAGTGACCATTTGTTTATTTTTCTACACAAACATAACCATATCTTGCTCAACACATGGTATGGGGTGCCACAGAGCTCAGCTCTTTTCATACTCAAACTCAAAATCTTTTCCGTTTCTTGGAAAGCATTTAATGCATTGCAACAAACTGCTACAACTACGTCATCCAGCTTCCAACTAGCTCATTGGCAAGCAAGCTTTCATTGTGGCTCACAAAAAAAAAAAAAAGGACTGTAACAATTATACTGTATGGATGAAAAGCCCAAGACAAAGCTTAGAATTAACCCATCAGCGAAAGTTGCCACAATTTTTTTTTAAATCCATAACCGTGTACCTCTGTATCCTCTTCTTGTCACTTCTTTCCCGCCCCCTTCCTCCCTCCCATCACCTCTCCTCTTATATATCTCTCTTTCCGAAATATCCCAAGAAGCG
Source organism: Perca fluviatilis (assembly GCF_010015445.1). Taxonomy (NCBI): domain Eukaryota; kingdom Metazoa; phylum Chordata; class Actinopteri; order Perciformes; family Percidae; genus Perca; species Perca fluviatilis. The sequence continues at coordinate 21,475,384 of NC_053114.1, forward strand.
GCCGCTGTGGGATGCTGCCTAATGTGAGGGCTTTTTAATGCTATGTTAATTAAGGTCACTTTCTGTGCGGGAACGGTGCGTCAGGGTATCTCTCAGGGGCAGACACAGGAGGACAGGAATGGGACTTAATACTGTTATGTTTGCTGAGAGCCATGTCGAAGTCCAGCTGCTGGCCGTTGATAGTGATGTCCATGCAGCCGTGGTAAAAGGCCGTCACTGGGGTGGCAGGTAAAGGGACATCAACTGAAAGAGAGAGAGAGAGAATGGGATCAGTGAGAATGACAATAACGAGAGATGGTGGTAAATATAGCCCTTTTTACTACCAAGGTTATAACATGCTAAACAGTTAAAAAAATTAAAATAAAATAACACATTAACAGGTAAAAAAAAAAAAAGAGGTGAGAACTGCATTAAAGTAAAAAGTTTAGTTTTAGTCAAAACATGGACCATTACAGTAGATGGAGATGAGTCATAACTTCTTGACTTAAGAAAGCTATTACAATCTAAGAGTGTAAATTCAAGATTCCAGTACACCCCAGGAGAGACTGACTTTGCCGAATTCATTAATTTAGTCATTTATTTAACAACAAATGTGAAGAAAAAAAATAGTTTGTTCAGAGAAAGGAAAGGTAACAAATGACAAAGTTTAGACATTGATGGTTCCCAGGAAATGTCCCTAATGATTTTGGTGATCTTCGGGCTTTCCTCTAGCTCCACCATGAGGTTGGCATTTGGGTTTAAGTGAAATATCTCAACATGTCCCTCTCAGGATGAATTGTAATCACTTTAGCGCCATCATCTGGTCAAAAATGTAAATTGTCCAATGTTTTGGTGCATGACCAGAATCCTGCAAAACTGACAATTCCGTCATCCTCAGCTGTCCCTTTGTGCGTAGTGCTAATTAGCAAATGCTAACACCCTTAACTAAGATGTGACAATGGTAAAAAATTATACCTGCTAAACATCAGCATGTTAGCATTGTGAGGCCGGTTACACACTGCACGCGTCTCGCGAGCGTGGCGTTTCTGTTGCGTCTCAGCTGCGTGGATTTTTCTGTGTCCCACATACCAGAAGCGTGTCTGACGCGGCGCTACTGCTAGGTACAGGGAGGGCTGATCTCGGGACATAGTGCCGACAGATTCAAACTCTGATAAATGGGTAAGTGGGCTGTCTGAACAACTTTGTGTAGCTGTAAAGAGCCTATATAGCCTATCTGATGTTGGACCGTCACTCAGAACACACACTTGTTATCGTAGCCTATCCTACCATTTATATATAGCCTACTGATTTGATTAAAGCAAGACAACGTCGGCAGTATTGACTGCAAAATATGTTACAGAATATTTCGTTCTGTATGACAGGTGCAATATTTGAAAATCTCTTCTCTGAAATTTTCTATTACATTTATATCTACATTGATGTCCAAACCTAGACTTTCAAACATCAATATGTCATTTATTAATATGTATTTGTGTCTAAATGACATATAAACATATTTTCCTATTCTATTTCGCCTGGAAACGCTTCCAACACGCTCGCGTCTCGCGTGAAAAATAAATAGATGAGGACTGGTTGGCATTCATACTGAAGATATAGTAGCCAGGAATCCACATAAGCCCTTTAATGGAGACTATATATAGCTAATAAATCATACTCATAGTTAGTTACTTTTTTACTTTTACCTACTACTTAAACTAACCTGGTATCCCACCAATGTATGTACTGATGGGGTTCTGCATGGTGCTGTTGAGGTGCTTCAGTGCGTCCCACAGGGCATCAGACCTCATGTAGGTAACAGTGGAGGTATTGGCTGAGATTTGGATTTCTTTGGGAGTCACATTCAGCTGCACTGTCATCCGGTCAGGGTAACACAACATCAGTGAGTCCAGCGTTGCCACGGAGACACCGTCCAAGAACACTTGCAGGTTCTGGAGCATGGAGGTCGATAACATCGCAAATTTTAACCATGTGTGTCTGTGCTTGTACATGTTTATGTGTGCCGACATGCAGAGAGATACATGTGTGCTTATTTCCAACAAAAGTATGAATGAACTCACAGCATCTTCTCCCTGCGTTACCACAGCGACTGACAGGGGGACCATGTTGTTTTGGACAAGAGCAAAGAGTACACCTGTGCTGCTAGACGGACGTATGTTCATCTTTATATCCACATTCCAGCTCCCAGAATCACCTAGTTGCACACAGACAATTAGTAGAACACAAATACATTTCTTTTGGCAGGTTGGACATTTAGGAACATTTAGTTTTTACGGATCACATGTTCCTAGTTTTACTCAACTCTTGCAAAAATCTTTGAATATTTAAAATCACAGAAAGTCTGTGTTCCTAAAACCCTGAGAAGTTCTGTCATGATAGTGAATATATGGAACATACAAGTGTAACGGCTACAGTAGAACCAACTATACAGTATACAGGTATGTCTACTGAGCAGCTGTGCTGGTCTATATGACTACATAAGACAGGTCTTTGTTCGAAACCAACCTGCTTGGGTCTTTCTGTGTGGAGCTCCATTTCCAGTCCTCCAAAAAACACACATGCTTGATAACACTCCTGTTGCTGCCCTTAAACCAAGGCACCGTGCTCAAAACTACATTTGTTCCTGTGGCACTGTGCTGTGGCCACTCAATGCTCCAAAAATATTTAGGATGGATTGAATGCAGATGCCAAACTTCCCCATGGGGATTAATAAAGTATAACTTAACTTACTCACTGTAGTCAATGTCGAACTTTGCCAGTCCTGCGCCAGTGAAGAAAGACCCTCGTTCCACGTGCACAAAGCACTGTTTGCTCCTCTTCTCACGGATGACCTCCTTTACCCCAGATGCTCCCTGATTCATCAGGTTCCAGCCCCGGATGCAGCCGTCAAGTCGGGGGTTGATCTAATGGATCGATGGACACACACACTCATTACAAGACTGGCTTGGAGCTGATCCAATGTAAATTCTGATATATTCATTTTACTATGTTATTAAAGTGGCCATATTATGCTCATTTTCAGGTTCATAATTGTAATTTGAGATTGTATCAGAATAGGTTTACATGGTTTAATTTTCAAAAAACACCATACTTTTGATGTACTGCACATTGCTCCAGCTCCTCTTTTCACCCTGTTTTAGCCTACAGAGTGAGACCTCTCAACCTCTGTAACATCTTTGTTGTCAGTCGCACATGCGCAGTAGCTAGGTAAGGATTACATGAGCTAGCTAGCTGTTTCTCCAACTTTGGCCTGTACAAGGCAGGATTAGCCGGGAGACTTCAACTAAACGAGGGCGCACTTCCAACTTTGCGTGGAATACCTGCAGAACAGGGACATGTAAGTAGTTCTATACAATTTATTTTGGGGCATGCTTTCAGACGACCTCCTTACAGGTTTGATGATGTTGTCAGTGCGGTTGGGCAGACCAGCGATGTAGACCTTGGTTTCCAGTTTGCCGTTAACTGAAGTAAAGAGACTGTCAGGGCTGTTGATGCTCATCACAGCTTCCTTGCTGATCTTCACGCTGATGCTGCTCTCCAGTTCATCCACAGAGATCTGCATGTTTCACATATCATCATAACTCTTTCTCACTGTACTGTGACTCAACCCGGTTTAGCACCAGAGCCTACAGTTACACACAACACACACTTTCCATCAATTCAGTTTAGCGATTAGCACTTCATGCTACCACTATGTTAACCATAGCGGAACGAGTTGAGTATGTGTAGGGACCTACTGGGCTACAGCTCTTTCTTACCACATGCCACTGTCCATCATTGATGGCTTTACCCCCGCTGGTGACCTTGGATGTGTGCTGGTTTTTGAACTGGATTTCGATCTGTCCGCCTCTTAGCCCCAACATGAACCACGAGTCCTGCGAGGACTCTGCGTACAGCACAACTCCCTCTGGGTCAAATGTACGGAAATCAAACTCTGCTGCAAACCTAACAGCCAGAAAGGGAAAGACAGAAATATGAGTTTACACAGTAATCTGTAATTATGTGCAAATGTAAAAGCATTATACCAATGATTTAGCCCAATCACTTTTCTATGCATTTCCAGGCATTGACAGATTACAGTATTATTACGATCCTTTAAGAAAATAAGTACACTTCATTTGTGTGTGTGTGTGTGTGTGTGTGTGTGTGTGTGTGTGTGATAGACCCTCACTTTGTGTTCTCCGGCAGACGGAAGCGCAGATAGATGACAGGAAGGCCTGCAAACTGCTCCCCCAGGTAAAGCATCTCATTGTGTCTGTGGTCGTACAGCTCCACACAAACAGGGATTCTTTTACAGTACCGCTCATCCTCCGCCAAATGGAGACCCTGACGACCATCACAGTGACACGCATAGCTGCCCACTGTGTTTATACAAGTCCCGTCGCAAACATTCAACTCGCACTCATCTATATCTAAAAGACAGGAAGAGAAAAATGTACAGGCAGTGGTCTTTGGTTCAATGTCTATGGTAGCTTTTTATTCAAAGTGTGTGATTACAAAATGTGTACCATCAGTGGGATTCAAACATACAAAGAAACTGGTTCATTGACTCAGATTTGATTTGTCACCTGTCCAACTATATGACTCTTTGTAGTAAGACAGCAAGAACAAATTGAATTCTCACCGTTGCAGGTCTTGGAAGTGAAGTTATATTTGAAACCCAGGGGACATCGGCACTCATACATGCCCGGCGTGTTGACACATTTAGCCGGTTCTTTACAGAGACTGGGGTACATCAGGCATTCATCTTTATCTGGAAAATAAGCAGTGACAATGGGAAAATGGTCTTGTGAGAATTTGTAATATGAACTGTGCAAATAAACTATATGGAGTTGTTGTGTAATTTTGGTACATGGGTGAAAATAATAAATATTACAGAAATGACAATAACTACAACCTCTTATTCTTCCATTTTTCATCTGCAAATATTTGCTGCAGTTCCGTTTACACTGTCCAACAAAATAAGCAACTTGAAGATATCACGTGGGGCTTGGGGAAAATGTGAGTGTCATTTTTGTGTTGTGTTTTCTGACATTTTGTTGATGAAGAAATGAATGAATTCATTTTAAAATATTTGACAGATTAATTGAAAATAATTATGAATTGCAGCTAACTTGAATGCGCCAATAAAAACTAGTCATTCATGTAATGTCTCCTAAATCTCGACAGCCCATCAAAAAAAGGGACAAAGCTAATTTACCAAACTGACTCAGTCCATGTCTGTGAAGACTTTGTACTCAACAAGCCTTAACACACTCAAAGATAAACACTGACTGAACTGCCCACACGGAAAAAGTACAGACAGAAATTAACGAAATGCGACAACAAGCATCTACAAACTATAAGCAAGTTCGAACAGCTCAAATATGTGAGTATGGTCTGTTTACAGCAAAAAGGATGGAACATCTTTTCAGATGTTTAAGCTTTTCACATTCTGTTACATAAGAGGTCACCCCAGGTCAGTCAGCTTTAGAAATAACAAATGGTTCAAGTCCTTGAGGACAACAGCTGGACAACAGAGTTATTGTTATGAAGTGCGAGGGTTCCACCGTCCATATGTTTAAATAAAAAGGAGGTATTTATGGAATAATAAACCCCATCGAAACATGTTTGCTTGCTCAGCTGCTTAGTAGCGCTATATGTCCCTCTTTTATGACAGTAAAACAGCTGGATGTCTTCATATATGTAACATAAACCATACAGGACAATCACTCACACACACACACACACACACACACACACACACACACACACACACACACACACACACACACACACACACACACACACACACACACACACACACACACACATTCAGTTCATGAAACTGTACTTTTCTGTCCTTTAAATGATTGATAACAGTATTGCAGTTTAGCTACACAAATTGCAACTAAAATAAATGTCTTACCCACGCAGTTGACTTTGTCAGTGATGAAGTAGCCATCTTCACACATGCAGTGGAAACTACCGGGTAAGTTGTAACATTTGTGGTTACATCCCGCTGGAAACTCAGGATCTGAACACTCATCGATGTCTGCCCAGTCAACACATCACACAACAACATTTATCAGCGAGCCAGTTCAATCATTTCAAAAAGTTACATTCATCAAGTCTATTTTATCAAGTACAAAATACTGACAAAAAAAACAGATAGAAGCATATTTAAAAAGCTGAACGGAAATATTTAAAATCCCAAATCATGTATGAGAACTCACCGTCCTCGCAGCGGGGCCCCTTCCAGCCGGGTTTACACTCACAGGTGAAGGAGGCCTGTCCATCCACACAGCTCTTTGTACCCTCCTTGTAGCATGGAGGTGGTGTGCACTGGTTACTGATCTCTGCATGCAACAAACAGTTGTGGACACAGACACACACACAGACACACACCACACACACAGAGGATGGTAATTAAAGCCTTGACAAAATCATTTCACGGGTGGGGATAACCTTTGTTAGCCTATTTCCTTCTACAGTAAAAAGCGCCTCACCTCTCACACAGGTGCGAAGGTCTGAGGGGATAGCATCCGAGTTCTGGTTGCTGATGCCGACACGATGTGAACCCAGACAAGCTGCAACAAAGAGTTTTTCTTGTTTTAGAACAGACTACTACAGGGAAAACAGAACCGATATTAAAACGTGACAAACAAACACAATACGTTCTGCAAACTTACCAACATATTTGGGGTAGAAGTATTCCTGGAAAAAAACAGGCAAAAGATTGACCAAGAGATGTAAAATTCACATTTAATAATAAGGAAAGAAAGACAAAGAAAGGATAACTCTGCATTGCATGTTTTCATTTTTCTAAATGATACTGAAAGGAAATTAAATGTTTCAAAGTTTTAGCGTCCGATGGGTCGGACAAAATATGACATCTGAAGATGTCAACTTGAGTTTTGGCAAACTGTGAGTGGCTTTTTTTTTTTTTGGTGCTATTTTCTGACATGTTATAGTTCAAACAAATAATCAGCAAATTCACCGATAATGAAAAGAATCGTTAGCTGCAGCCATAGTCTGATCTATCACTTGCATTTTCTTTCACTTTTCACGGTTTAACCCATCTCTGACATTTCACTTGTTCTTCTTTCTCATCCCCTTCCAGGGGACTCTGGAACCAGGCTACTTTGCCCTCAGGACACAGCTAACCAGTAAGATCAGGGGTTGCTGCTCTTATCTTACAGTCTCTGGATGGTTCTCAAAGATCTCCCTGGCCTCCTCCTTGTTGCACAGCTCCTCGATGCACTCCCTCTCCAGGTTGCCCTTCTTGCTCTCCTCAAACAGAGAGTTGGCTCTCTTGTGCCTGCTCAGGAACTGGGAGGCTGTGTTATGGTTCAGGACTGAGATACAAAGACATGTAAACACACACACACACACACAAACACAAACACACACACACACACACACACACACACACACACACACACACACACACACACACACACACACTTAAAAATATAGTAAAGCTATCTTTTCATTATCAGCGTTTGCTATCACAACAACCAGAACTGAAGCCTATTTACTGTGCAGTGATACTCTCACATGTGTGATTAATACAACCAGGCATATGCAGCTACATTATAATAACACATGACTGATCCCAGCAGGAATTCAGGTCTTCATGACAGATGGTTGATGTGGCCGGTGCCTGCATGCACGGACAAAGTGTGTATAAACCAAATGATTCTTCTGTGAATTGGCTTGAAAAAAAAAAAAAAAAAAAGGTCATTGCGAAACCGTTATTTCCCAGAAACCCCTAACAAGCAGCTCGTGTTGTCCAAGCATTGTTTCACGGTGTGGAATCACGACCCCTTACACTTTATTTGTTTGACTTGAAAAGTTATAAAAGTCCTAAAACCGTTCCCAACTTGTCACGTCCAGGCTGAAAGCCGCTTTCAATCTGAGGCACTGACACTAAATAAACTGTAACCGGCTATTCCGTGAATTACTTTACTACGTAGGGTTCAAAATGCGAACCGCAAAAACCCAAACACTTGCATACTTACATCGATGAGCATCGACGAGCGTCACGAGAAATACGAGACAAGCCAAGGATTCCCCTAGTGCCTGTTTCTTTCTCCACATAGTCAAGCCGTTCTTCCTGCTAGGCCACGGTTTGGCTCAGAGTTAAAACTGGCTGCTGAGCACAGAAAAACTTTATTCTTCCCGAAAGTGTTTTCGTAGAGACGGGGGGAGTGTAGGAGGCTGCCAGGAGGGGTCTGAGCGGAGGCAGCTAGGGAGCGCTGCACACCACACCACACACACTGCCCCCGCACATACACACACACACACAACACACACACACACACACACACACACACACACACACACACACACACTTTAGGCATGTTGCTGCGTTGAGTGGCTCCCGGTTGAAATAAGCCAGAGAAAATGGTCTCTGAGTAAGTTTTGTATGTTTTCTAGTTCATTTTTATTATCTTGTCATGCAAGGTGTTTAGTAGCATCCAGCTCGTAACACTAGCTAAGTAATGAGGACAGAAACGTTAAAGTCACACAACAAACTACAGGCCTGGCATACAGCCAACCGCCATAATTACACTACATTTATTTGACAACTTTAGCTATATATACTAGCAGTGGTAGAAAATTAAGTCCGTTTACTCAAGTTCTGCAGGCCTACTAAAGCTGCAGTGGTAGCGAGCTACCTCTCCTCTGCCCGCAGTGCTCCCTCTCCCCTCTTCGTCGCCCGGTCAATCCATGCGCAGAACATACAGAACAGCCAATAGGAACGCGCTCTCTCTCTGAAATGACGTGTGATTGGGCAAAGTCCGACGGCTAGATTTTCTGAAAACAACGGCGCTGCTACAGTCTATGCTGAAAACCTGAAAACAAGCGGAGGTGCAGAAGTCTAGTTTTCTCTCAGACCACTTGAATTACAACATTCTGAAATATGATTATGTATATATATTTTTTCAAAATAAAGTGCCTACCACAGCTTGAAATACAGTTTTGAGGTAGGCCTACTTTTATGCTACTTTATACTTCAACACCCCTACATTTTAAAGAAAATATTTTACTTTTTACTCCACTACATTTCTTCGACTGCTTTAGTAACTAGCTACTTCAGAATTCAGATTATTAATACAAAATGTAATTCAACTGATATGATTATGTATTATTGAAGGTTAATCTACCCAGCAGTATATAAAGTAATTGAAATAAGCCCACCCTTACCAGCTGCAACATTAAGGCGATATAGGCTACACATTAATGCATCGATAAGTTACTTTCCATATTCAGATTAATAGTACAAAATATAATAAACAAATAAATGATGATATGCTTATATCAATAAGACTTTTACTTGTAACAGAGTATTTCTGCACTGCATGCTAGTTTACTTTTCTGAACAATGCAACCATACAGTATCTCCACAATAAGACAAAAGAAGCTGCTGTACAGGCTACATGTTGATTCTCAGTGGGTTCAGCACTACTATTATGTACAGTGAATCACATGATTTGTTAATAATACCAAAAATATTGTTTTGGCACAAAAACATGGCTTTATGTTATGGTTGCTTGAATGACATTGCAATTTGAATCCCATGTGCCATAATGTGTTGTGAAAGTCTGCAATTAATATTCTAAAAATGAATGCACTATGGTGCAAACTTATTAACATTTCTTCACATCTGATGTTCCAATGAAAGACTAGTATAAGTGTGGTCTTTCTTCAGCATTTACACAGACTGGCATAAGCATATATACATGCAGTAAATGCAAGACAAACTAGGACAAGGATTTGATTCGACATGACATCCATTTGAAGTTATGAAAAAGCCAATAGACCACAGTGGTAAATAGCTCGACATCATTTAGAAGGCATTTGTCTGAAATTGATTGTAGATTTTGGACTTTTCATGGAAGTAAAAGCACAGGTGAAAGAAATAACAATAATTAGTTCTGTTCCATTTGTCCGAATAAGCCCTACCAGGAATGTGCATATTCACTTATGTTATTAATTAGACCTGCGCTTTTCCTGGTATGTCATGTCAAAATGTATGCTGTGAAAAAGTTCTGGAATAATTGATTCATAAAAGGCAAAACTTGGACCCAAACAATGGACACAAAGAAAACATATTATGTTTCTGCACCACAGCTAAACACACAATTTTACAAAACAAATCTTTGCTAATTGAAACAAAATGAAGCTTTTGATGTGTGTCTGTACAGTATGGTTAGGAGGCAGACTGCACCGTTTTACACAACGACAAAGACACCACATTTGCATTAATATTGGTTTCATTTAGTTATTCAGGGGGAAAAAACACATCACATTTTCACCATTCATTCAACTGTTTTATGTACATATATAACAGGCTTATTTTAATACTTTTAAAATATTTGTAAAATACACTGTTCTCCCTTATAGTATGTGTTTATCCAAGGAGGAATTTCACTGCAAAAAGGTCAGCAGATGTGCGTTGATAATTTGATGGGCTTTTTGAGGGGTTGTTACTATTATTGCATGCTGAAACACCATAATTGCATAATCCCTTTTGTGGACTTCGGGGTGGAGGAGTTGCCGTTACTGTACTATCCAACTCAGCCGATGTTTCTGGGAACGTTTTGCTGAAAAAACAAATATGATTACCAAGTTAGGGATGAGAGACAGAGCGGTTTGGTGGTTAATACTTCAGTCCGAGTCTCCTCGCTCTTGGCAAAAAAACACGCAGTGCTGAGTTTCATAAACCTGAGGAGAGTTAGTGACTGGTGGAAACAAACGCTCACCAAAGTTCAGAGGTTACAGCAGCGCTGCTCTCTTAATGTTTCAGCAATGTTATTACTGTGATACATACATAAAATGAGTGGGGACAATATATTGGCAAAGGTTCCTTGACATGGAACAGTGGTTCTATACAAGAGGAAAGAGGAGATACACCATATCAGGCCAGAGTACAGTAACAGTGTTTCCACACTCCTACTATAGTCTTTAGTATAATTACAGGCAGTGATTTTGTGTGGGACTCTGCCTTTCCTGACTTGTAACACTGGGGTAATTCAATTGGCAATACAACTCATCATGTCAGTCACTCATGCACATACTGACAAATGCACACACACAAACACGCACATACGCACAAAACACACACACCACAGCCATTCGATTCAGGTACACAGCAAGATTTCTGTATGACAAGACAATAGAAAACAGAGTCAAACTGTTGAGAACCTTTCTTATAGTTCATAAATCAACACATTCGACAAAGAAAAAGATGTCATCGGAATAATTGCTTGTCTGTTTTTAAAACAGTATAGGTTTTGAGATATATAAAAAAACATAACAAAACAATGACTTTTTTTTGTTTGCTTTTTAAAAAGAGAATTCTATAAAAGTGATGACTGGCACTGTTTGGGATCCTGTGATCACGGGAACACCCATGAGGCTACATAACCAGGTACTTAGATTTTGAAAATACAAAATTTGTCGTCATGGTTTGCAGTCGTAGTCGCATAGAAGTGACTGTGGAGGCTACCGTCGCTGTGACTACAACTATTCTTCAAATGTACTGGTTTTGGCAAGAGTGAGCGCTGATGAATATGAAAGCCAATGCGATTGGTTGCCTTTAGGAAGCGTAGAACAACACAAAACAATAACAATAAATCCTGTACCTTTAACAGATTCTGGGGTGCTTACCGGTAAGATTCACAGCAGGCAGTTTCTCAGAGGAATGCATATAAATAGGTTTAAAACTACAGGGCGCGCAAGTTTTCCAAAGTAAGAAAGAGCGAACTCACTAATAACTATCATTTCACAATCATAAGTTCAGACAAGACTGGTAAAATGTTAGTTAAACTAAAAACCATCCTCATTAATGAGCTGTGCTAACATGTAGTTTCTGGTTTGACAGTTGAAGGGATAGTTTGGCTTTAACAACTTTTTCTACTTACACAGCGTGAAACATACATATGCCTTTAATATGTCTGCATGCAGTTTGAGGGTGTGTTAAATGCTGATCTTAGCCAAGCTGAGGCTCAATTAGTGGACGTCAGGAACAAATATCAGCACCTCTTAAAAGCAGCAAAATACACGGTTTTCCATTCATATGAACCTGCAACTGAATTAATGAAATGTTTCCAATATGGATGTGTGTGCATGCTAACCAAGGTTGGACTACCAACTGGGCAAAATGGGCAACTGCCCAGGGCCCCAGACCTACAGGAGCCCAAAGGCTCTAGGTTCAGCATGTGGAAAATTGTAATTTTCTTAATTACAAAATGTGTTTATTAATCCTTTATCCACATTTCATACTATATACACTCCATGGCCAATTTATGTATCCATGTACATTCTAATGCAATCCAATACATAAAGTCTACTTTAATGATGCCTATAATGTTCAGGTTTTTTTGACACTGTCATAGAGGCGTCATTTAGTTATATGTTTATTATTGAGTTCACAGTTAGAGATGAGGTTGTTCTGAACTGCATTATATTCAGAGGTGTTTATTTTGCCCAACTCATGAACTGTATGTAAATACGGACCAAAAGAAAATAGAAACACCTCTCAATAATATGTAGTCCAGAACAACACAACCTTTAACTCTGAACTCAGTAAGAAAAAAAAAAAATCAATTGACACATTTCTGACAATGTCACCAAAAAAGAAACATTATAAAGTTTGTCAAGGCTGAATTTATGACAGAGCGGATTTGCAATAGATTGTACCGGTGTACTTAATAAAGTGGTCGCTGAGAGGATATTGTTAGCACAATATTATTTCCTGTTTATATTGTGGTTTCACAATGCGTTTTACTGAATATATTTGTGATTATGCACAAATTTGCAATTCAAGATTGTGGGAGTTAACAGGGGCCCACAACACGCACAATTTTACCCTGAGCCCCTCGTGGGTTAATCTGGCCTTGATACCAACAGAAACTGGTTCCGCAGTTGGACATTATATAATATCCTTTGTTCATCGATGGAGATCAAGATGGAGTTTAACTTAATAGCCATCCAGTGTATTTTGTCTTACTTTAGAGGAGCTGCAACTTGAAACCCATGAAGACAGAAAAAAGGCATCAATGGGTTTGTCTGACTCCGTGTAAGAACTCTCCAAAAAAGCTATTCCTTCAACCCAGGTACTGGCTGCACAGGAGCATGATATCCAACCACAACAGAACAGGGCTTCAAATGAAACGTGAAAACTTTAACCTATACATGTGTTAGCACATTGATGATAAGGATTAATAATGAAATGAGGGATAAAATTGATAGATAACATTGATGACATCAAGCTGCTCCCGGCTGTGCTTGGTCCCAACAATCACTTCTTGTGTGCCCTCGACCTTCACAGCCTTCCTGAGGAGGTTGGGGACAAAAAAAACAAAAACAAAAAAACATACGGACAACACTACCAAAAAGGGAAAAATGACAGTCCTTCCTACCTTATGAAGTGAAATACAACGGAACATTTCAACAATTAAAATAACCAAATACAAATCAAACAGATAAAATAAGCTTTTTGAAAGTGTGCTGCGAGGCTTGTTCATCCATAGATTCAGAGGCGATTAAAGTGCGTGTTGGTCACTGTCAAAACTGTCCAGTGAAAACGTATGCTTGTTTCTTTCATCACACATCACAGACAGGAGACCTACATAGATGTATGGTATGATTATCTCTTCATTTGTATCCCTCCTTTCCTCCACAACTGTTCTGATCTGAGGTCTGTTCTCCAAATTTGGAGTGATGCAGCTTGAGACACTGCAAAGAAAAAGTCCATCTACACAGCTCGTTCAGTCTGGTATTGACTCTTAAAAGTTATTCTCCTTAAAGCGAAACAAATAAGCCAGTCAGGTGACACTCATTTCTGAAACAGCTTCACTTAGCTTCCTGAAAAGTCTTTAAAAAGTGAAATATTCTCTTTGAAGAATGGATACATTGCATTGGAAATAACTCAAATGATCTCACCATAATGACTTTTTTTAAAATCTTGTTTTAAGGAGAAAAAAAAAAGATTTAAAACTGAATACTAGAAATGGAGCATTGTTAAGATGGATTTTCTTTGCAGTAAAGGAAATATTCCGGCTGGTTCTGGGCATCATAGAAACTGTACACAGGGCTAGATGGAGTAGGTGGAGCTCTCAGACTGCTGGCGGACGTAGCACTGAAAACTCTTGTCCCCAATCGGATGCTCCCTGAGGAAACAAAGAGAAAGATGGTGTTTAGTTGTTGGCAGGAGGTTACAGAGTGATTTTTGGGGCTCAAAATAGAACATAAATAAAATTTTCTGGCAAGATCATCAGGTGCTGTGCAGAGCCAGAGGCAAAAATGATGATGCCAATATTATGTTAAAAGGGCTACATTCAATTTCCAACATACTTTTGTACATGTTAAATTAATAACAGGCAATTGTGGACTGTACGGCTGCACCACCTGCTGGTCCGTAGGGAAAGTTGCTCTGTATTATTATTATAACTAGATTTTACACTGCACATTTTCCCCACAGGTCTAAGCCTCCATTGCATTTTATATAAAATGACTGTAGTTTATAACAAACCACATACTGGCTGCCTATCTTTGTCTTCTTGAACTTGTCACGTTTGTACTTGGTGTGCTGATGCTCCAAGGTCTGCACAGCTGAAACAATCAGTTTCAGGGTTTTGTAGGTCTCCTGGGGGTCGTCGATGACAAAGCTGGAGTACTCCTCCTGTTCAGGCCCGTCGTACACAGACTTACTGCCACAGGCCTCTACAGGGGTAGACAGCAGGCAGAAGAGTGAGAGTCAGAACAAAAGGGACAATGTGAAAATAAACATGGCAAATGTGCAATCGTACAGGTGCACGCTCACAAACACTTAAAAGCGCTTGTGTCAGCGTCTGACCTTGCATCTTGATCAGTTTGGTCATGTATGTGCTGAACAGGGAATATATCCTCTCTGTCTCTCTGTCTCCATCTACGTCCAGCTGGATGTTTGCTGGGAGACTGCTGAAAACAGATGCATACAGGAGGATAAGAGAGTGAGAAAAAAAAAAGGAAACCTGATGCTGGATGGATTTCTGACAACTTTACGTACCCAGTGCAGGGCGTACACCCGGGGGCTGCGTCTGCTGAGAGCTTGCAGCAGAGCCAGTGGCCGTTGAGGTAGGCTGAAGGATGGTAAGTGCTAAGGCGTTTGCGGTTGCACTGGCTGACTTTGGTCAGGATGTCGATCCAGTCGCGCGCCTCGACGCAGTTGTTGGCCTGGATGTAGAGCGCTCGCTCCGGCTGAATAACCTGGAACATCTGGAGGAGGGAAGAAGGAACAGCAAGTGAGGGGAGAATCTAAATACTTGTAGGAGTGATTTGGGCCAAACGTGCAAAGCTCCACTGATTTCATGGCTGTGTGGGGTCCTTACATTTTTCATCTTAAAAGACTCCTCCTCTAGCCTCTCTACAGCCAGAATGTTCTCTATGGGAATGCTGCACAGAGCGCCCTCACCTGGACGTAGAAGGAAACATATCAGACATGAGAAATTACATAAAAAGTTAAGGATGGAGGAATGTGTAAAATGATAATTACATTTACTAACTTCAGTTAATTAAAATGCAAAGTTAGTCTGCCATTTCTTTGTGCATTGCATCGTGGGACAACAGTGCCCATCAACAGCAAAATAAAAAAATGTTTTTTAGTCTGCATACTGACTATACAAGTATACTTTATTTTGTCACTTTTGAAAAACTTGTTATGTGGTATGGGATTTAGAAACAGCTTGTCTCTATGTTTTGGCCCGTTTTGTTAGGATGCAGCACAAATGTATTGCCTGCTCAGTAACTTAAGCTCCACCATATGTGTTGAATGCACATTGTGTTCAGACTAAACGTATATTCAGCAGATTCTCGCCCTCCTGCCGATTCTTACACAAGCACACACAACGACATAAACCGACGAGGCAACAGTGCAAACTGTAAGGAGATTCTTAGAACCTTTGACCGCACCTTTTGTTTTGTGGTAGGTAAACTCGTGATTGGTGAGGCGAAACCATCTCTTCTTGAAGTTCTTCATTCCAAACCGGTTTCTCCCTTGTGCCCTCTTTATCATAAATCTGAAATGGGTGAGAGAAATGCCACTGAAAACCTTGACAGATGAGCTCATGTTCCACAGAAGTATTTAAATATATCACAGTATTTTTATGTATCTGGCACAATGCATCTCTTAATTAAGTGCTAAAATAGTGCCGTACCTAAGTATAAATGAATGACTTTGCATAAAACAATTGGTAAAAGCCATTCCATTCTGCTTAAAGGAATCCTGTGCAGTCATTAGTCTACATTTATCCTTCCACATGCTTGCAGTTCCTTGTATTCATGGCTGCTGTGCATGTAAAAAAACATCAGTAAAGCACTTATAGATTTAACAGTCTATGAGTCAAAAATAAGATGGGTCAGAAGATCAAAGGTTACAGTGTTTTTGCATATTTTAGTCCATTACATACTGTGAGAGCCATTTGGGTTTATGCTCACATAGTGCACGCGTCTTAAATAGTTCAATTATCCACTCGGCAATCGTAGTGGATGTTTTTGAGTAGCAAAGGATCCCTACACATTAAAATTGTGTATAAATCACGATTGAGTTTTTGCCAAATCACAACACAAGATTTCAGACTGATTTCCTTCCACTGGTTTCCATTTTGTTTCAGTACATTATGAAAATCGACATGCAGAGACTTGAAACTTGAGATAGATAATCCATCACACTGATCAATTCATGTTGTGTTTATTTTTACATCAAGGTTATATTTGCATGTCATGTGGTAATGCTGTCGTAGACAGGGAGTATTTTGTAAAGGTTGGTGTGTTGAAGGATGCCCTGACCCTCTGAGCTTTATTTATCCATGCAAGAAATTAGAGCTGATACAAGTTGATTAATCATTTAGTTGCTCAACAAAAATGTAATCGTCAACTATTTTAATCATTTAATAATCATTTTTAAAGCAAAAATGCCAAGAAATGTCTGTTTCCTGCTTTTCCAATTTGCTGATTGTCTGTGTTTTATATCATTATAAACTAAATTTCTTTTGTTTTTGGATAGTTGGTTGTACCAAACAATACTTTTGAAGATGTCACAATGGACTCATTGGATGTTCCAATATTTTTCTGATAATGAAAATAATTGTTAATTGCAGTCCTACGAGAAAAGACAGATCAATAAATACATGCATATCTCAAATGGAGTTTCCAATATCTGTAAATCCATTCTCACAATGTAATTAAATAAATGAAACTAGTAGGGGGCCTGGAACTTGAAATCAATCTAACAAATGATGGTATGCTTTGGAAAATGTCTGACAGGGATGTGATGTATTCACTATTTGTTGTTAATGGGCTAAAACATGCACAACCACTGGTATGGTCCGTTAAGGGAGAGTAAACACAAGGATTTCTTTGTTTTAGAGTTTGAGGGCCCGAAACATACATGTAAAATCAAGCACCAGAGTTATAAACACCAAAGTTACTATTCTCCACCAGGAAGCCGTGTACTCTTTTCACACTACTGAGCCAAGAACGTGCTGGTTTCACACCTGCAGCTGTGCTGGAAACTCTAATGTGGATGGTAGTGATATAGTCACACTCTGGACAAAGGGGATAAAGGGTCAGGATGCGGGCAGATATGAGATCCCAGGAATGTTTGTACAGTAACTAACCCCTGCTGTCACTGTCACACTAACCATGTCTGGCATGGCGAGGATCGAGAAGGGCTATCAGCACTAGTGAGGGCTTACAACCGTAAAGGTTAAAACCTTACTTTATACCATAACAGTCACTGTACGCACCGGTCTACTGCCATGTAATTACAGAAAGAGTAAAATCCATCACACAGTGCCAGACAGTGTAACAGATATAAAGTAAGGTGCAGCAGCATCTACAGTAGCGCATGAAGTTGGTGGGAGAGAAAATGGCCAGCTTGATTTGGTGGTGGGGGGGTTACAGTGCATACACAGGGGGTCACAAGGGCAAAGCCTTTATACAGAGAGCTCTTACCTGCCCTTGGTGCCTTTTGACCCCTTCCCATCAACCCTCTTTATAGTGAGTTTTACACTCCTATGCCCGGTAGCAGAAAAAAAAGAGGGTGGGGATGTTGATGAGCGAGGTGCTGGCACAACTACCGTCAACTGGAAACTCTCCTTCCCTTTACAGCCTCATTAGAAATGTCATCAAATCAACAGCCCATGTGTTGTTAGAGAGGGCTCAGTTTACAGCCACAGGTCTATCTTTAACTGTAAAGGGGTCACTTTGGAAATGAATCACACCATGAGGGCGTGTAAAAAACATAAAAAGGTACGGGTAAAATCCAGCTCCACTTCATTGACAACATAAAGGACTAGTTTGAAAATTTGGGAAATACACAAATTCACTTTCTGGCCGAGTTGGATAAGGAGATTGATACCACTATGTATCTGTGTCTGTGTGTGATAGATATGAAGCTACAGCCATCAGCTGGTTGGCTTAGCTTATATTAGCATAACAACCAGAAACAGCTAGTGTGGCTATGTCCAACGATCACAACAGTTCAGCTGCCAGCTCCTCTAAAGCTTGCTAAAACATGTTATATCTTCTTTTTTTTATTTCATACAGAAACTGAACTAAACTTTAAAAGGGAAAATGTGCCCCTTTATGGTTATGTAGATTCTTGCTCCTGAGCAGTTGCCAGGCAACTGGCGGAAAATCCAGTAAGTTACCGGCTTCAGGCCAGTCAAGAAATAGTCCCTTGTAAAACGGAGAGTAACTGTTTTTACACTTCGGCTTTTGTACGAATTAAGCAAACAATAGATCCCGCATATGCTGTTTCCTCCTGCTTCTAGTTATGCTAACTGGCTGCTCCCCTTAGCTTAACATTTACCGTACAGACATGTGAGTGGTATCAATCTTCTCTCCCAAAATGTGGAACTATTCCTTTGAGTTATTTCCCTGAGTCTGGACAGTTGAGTTTTAATAGTCAACCCAACTCAACTGTCAAAAGCTAGAAACAAGTGCCAAGACAACCTTAATGAGGTGGTAAAAAGAGCAACATTGAAGCTGCTCAACTGGCAGTGAAAAGGTGACTGAAGTTATGGTAACAGCCACAGTACATACGATTACAAAATCTCAAATAACCATTCCATAAATTATCTACATTAATCTAATATCACGTATGTAGGACTTCTTAGCAGTTGTATCAAGAGAGCTTTTTATAGACTCTTTTTTTATGTGGGGTGTTTCTTTCCATTAATATCAGTTTAAAAATAAGTTGGCTCCTTACCCCTCTTTCAGCATGATTGGTGTTTCAATACTCTTCTGATCCCATTTGCCAGAGGTGGAGATCAAATCCAGGAACTATGAAGGTAAGTAAAGGATGTCATATATCAATATATTTATTGTGGAGGTAACTTTTGTTCCCTCTCACACGACATCCAAGTAACTACATTCTTTCCAACCATGAAAACATCCCTCTATCCACTCCACTTATTCAGTTCTTTTCAAATGTCTCCACTCTTTCATTACCCATTTCTCTGAGTTTATCCTCATCTGACATACAAGACAAAGAGAATATCTGATTGTGTGTCTACAAACCTGGCAGAGATTTTTTTTTTCATGTAACAAGAAAACAATCGGAATACTCACATTCTTCACCGCGTCCGCATATTTCTGCTCATTGAAGTAGTCGTAAAATGCAGCCATGTAAGACTCTTTGAAATTGGCCTTGAAAGGAAAAAGTATGGAAAGAAAGAGTGACAGAGAGAAGAAGATGAAATGAAGTCTTAGTTCAGTTACAGGAATGAAAATAGAAAAATACACTTTAATGAGAGAAACTCACAGATTTAGACTTGGCGAGACTTCCCAGGGTCTGGATAGTCTTAGAGATGAGGGTGAGGGTTCGAGAGGTGGCAGGATCCTAAGGGACACAAAAAGACACAAAATCAAATCTTGAGAAATCAGCACCATAAAAGCACTGTAGCTATTAGCAATATGAAATACACATATAAACATATATAAACAAAATGTTACTGTTTCCAAAATAGAGAACTCTAAACTTCAGGCACGAGAAGTCCTTGATGTGGAAAGATTATCTAAAAATAAATGAACTAAACATTTCTAACAAAACTAAATCTGCTGAGGAAAGTCATGAAATATTTT
Source organism: Perca fluviatilis (assembly GCF_010015445.1). Classification (NCBI taxonomy): domain Eukaryota; kingdom Metazoa; phylum Chordata; class Actinopteri; order Perciformes; family Percidae; genus Perca; species Perca fluviatilis. The sequence continues at coordinate 21,495,499 of NC_053114.1, forward strand.
TGAAAGCTACTGTTTCCAAGGTCGAGAACGAACAAGATTTTTAAATTGTTTGCTAAATATCTTCAGCAGCACACACACACACACACACACACACACACACATATATATATATTAGGGGTGCAAGATATATCGACTCAATATCGTTATCGCAATATATCTAAAGTGTTGCAATAAGTATGCAATATTTTGTTTATTTTGTGGAGTGCTGTGTCCCGTCCGTTGGCTGTGTGGCTTAGTTGTGTTTGATTTAGAGCCCGCTTGAAACGCTGTAATGATCATGTTTCATTGGCCAGTTACCGTGTCACTTGCACATGTTAGTGCACGTCAGCACACGGGTCCACTACGTGACAAACCCTATGGAGCGTACCAAGTGTGTGCATATTTCGACAGAGTGACAGTATAAGTAAAGAAATTGATAGAGACAACAACAATGAACGAATCAGAGAAGCGAAAGAAACGTTGTGTCCTATTCTCATTATTTACATGTCTTTATTGCTATATTTTATACTGTCCAACCAGTAAAACCTGTCCTGTTCTGTAGACATGGTCCTTATTTACTTATTCATGTTGGACCAGTCCAATATGACATATATACATACATAGACACACTACCGGTCAAAAGTTTGGGGTCACTTCGAAATTTCCATTCCACTCCATTATAGACAGAATACCTACTGAGATCAGTTGCATTGTTTTTTTTAATTAGGGCAGCAGTTTACAGATTACTTTATGTGCTTACATAATTGCAAAAGGGTTGTCCAATGTTTTCTCAGTTAGCCTTTTCAGATTAGTAAACAGAATGTGCCTTTGGAACATTGGATGAATGATTGCTGATAATGGGCAATGTAGATATTGCATTAAAGATCAGCTACTTCTTTCTACAACAGTCGAGAACCTTTTTGCAATTATGTAAGCACATTGTACACACATGTAATCTGAAAACTGCTGCCCTGGTCAAAAAAACAATGCAACTGATCTCTGGTTATTCTGTCTGTAATGGAGCGGAATGGAAATTTCTAAGTGACCCCAAAGTGTGTGTGTGTGTGCGTGTGTATATATATATATATATATACCCTTGATATGTTTGTTGGCTGTGTATTTGTTTTAAAAATCAGACTCACTGGATGGTGCGGCCTTAGATGGAACAAGTTTGGGGAGAGGATGGCTGGAGCGAAGAAACGCAGGAAAATAAAACTGCTCACTGCTGTGTATCGGACATCTTGGTCAACTATAGAGCAGAAAGAAAAAAATGAACAAGAAAAGCAGATTTGTTCAATGTCTGAATTATATAGAAAATGAGTTTCATTTTAACTAATGACTATAATAATAATAATTATATATGTTTCGTCATAACAGCTTGTTCCTTCTGTGACTGCTGTGCCCTGTGACAGCCAACAGGAGGCAGCACAGTATGTGACACTGGGTGTACATACTCTATACTCTACACATAACCATAATAAGTGCGTGGGAGGCCTTAAGTGTTTTCAAGGTTGACACAAATAGCAGAGCACAAAAGAAGAAAGTGTCCTTGGACACCTCGCACATCCAGTTCTTTATTGTCTATTTCCTGTTCCTTAATAGCAGCTTGTCTTCTTCTTTCCCATGTTACTTCTAAGTCATTCAGGAGGTGAGTTACCTTGGAAACGCGTGGCAGCGGACTCTCTCAAAGAGAAGAAGATATCGCACATGACGGTGGGGCAACGAACACCAGAGGTGGTGATAACATTGAAGATACGGTCCACATACTGACGAAGGTTTTCCTGAAGAGAGGAGGCAGGGCAGATATGTCAGATAACATCCTGAGCACACACAAACACACGCATGCGCGCACACACACACACACACACACACACAAACAACACACTTACCCTGTTCGTATCCAGGTTCTCCGACTCTTTGAGCTTGACTGGGTCGATTTCACAGGATTTGTGTTCTGTGCAGATCTGTGACCAGTTACAAAAGTAGTGAATATCAATTGATAACTGATTTAGCAAAATATTCTTAGAGGTGCTATAGAGAAACTTGTGACATAAATGAAATCAAGAAATAAAAACAGTAAAAACAAACAAACATGAAAGTATTGCAGTGCAGTGCCATGCCCATACCTCATCTATGATGGGTTTGAGTGTGACTTGCAGATAGTGCATTCCTGCCAGCTTCATTGTCTCATCAATGCACTTGGAAGTCAGTGAGTTTCCCCGGAAAATGGTGTTGGGATCTCTGCGCAGGGAGACAAGGTGTGTTTTTTGCGTACAAATCCAAGCTCCAGTTTAATAAACATCTTGATTTTAATATCCATAATAGATTACAATACTGGGGCTGCCCATACTGTCGCAGTCATATAAAAATACTAAGCTAGTTCATTTTCGAATGCAACCTGATGCACTCATTTCTACAATCACTTTAATTTACCTAATTTAAAAGTGAAATTCATTCCAAATATCAAATATACAAGATGCAGCTGGCTTATGTTGAAGAAAATGTACTCATATTACCGCTAAGACAGATAAAGCTACAGTATACAGTATATCTGCCAAAGATACAACAATTATATTTAAGTATGGAATCTCTCCAAAATCTGATACATCTTCCTCTGCTGAGATAAATACTCTTCATATTGTATGATGTCCACAAAATGGGAGAGGAATTTATGCGACAGCTGGACTTAACTTAATAACTTTATTAACTGAATTGCGCTGTGTAGTCAGGGAAAAGAGGCGACGAGATTCTCACTGTGTGCGGTTGACTTCGGCGTGAGCGATGGCGCTGATGAAAGGCACAATCTTGCCGTAGTGAAGAAACAGACGCACGAGGGGAATGGCGGCTTCTTGTTTCTCTCGACACACCTCCCCCAGAGTGTGAGCTGTGGACGCCGACACGGGCTGTACAGAGAGGTGCGAGGAGTAAACATGTAGCATTTAAACAGCAATGTGTAGAGAGCTAACAGCACGAGATCCCGCAGGACACATTCAAACACACGTACCTCTACGTTAGCAGAGTGCAGCAGTAGATCTCTGAGGGGAGTGTAGTGTTCGGAGGGGAAGACGTGGTCCTCAGTGTAAACGATGTTCAGACGCAGAGAGCCGAGCTCTTCCACCTTAACTGACTTCCCTCCGTTTTCCCTGGGCTGAAGAAAGTACCTGAAGAAGAAAAATATGATCAGATCTTAGATCAGACCATGATGAAACTTGAAGTATAATGCGTGACAAACAGTGAACAATGATTAAAAAATGACTATGATGTGAATAGTGTTGCTAGTAGCGACGAACCCATCGAGAAATATCACACGACTCTGCCGTTTCCCTAAGCTCTACAGAGCTTTATAGCATCTTTTAGCTTAAAGTTTTGGTTTTGGCCAGATTTTTCTTTTAGGAGTTGGTGGAGACCAAAACCGAGCAAAAAAGAGAGTGAAAATTGGACTGACATTCTTCGGTTGGCCACAAACATGAGTCCTAGTGAATGCTAATGTTGCTCCGTGTCTACTTGATGTGTTAATAAGCAACGTTTTACGGCCATAATATGTCAATGTTGTGTTTACAGCTTTTTGCTTTGCCCCAAGTTGGGTCAATCTCATTAAAATCTAGAAAATTGTGTCACTGAATATATTCTCATTAAATGCAAGGGGATGATTATTCCACATTGAATTGAACTGGACTGAATACCCAATTTTTATTCCCTTAAATTCCTGTTCAGATTTCCAAAGCAGTGCACCGATTATTCATGGAGGTGAAATTTTTAGTTTCCCTAAATATATAAAATACAAAAACGTTGAAAAAGAGCATTCATGCTCAGCAAAATCTACCTTGGTTAAATAAAAACTTTAAAGGTCTGTTGTCAGTGTTGATTCTGTATTGCTGTGGCAACACATACTCAGAACGTCAATTGACAACAATAATGAAATCAAACCCGCCCATCCCTAGCAGGGTACAGTACAGTCCTTTTTCAGTGGGAAAAAATCATAAAACAGACCAAAAATGATTGACAGAGTGTGTGAAAGGAGGTGATATTCCTCTCACCATGCGTCGTGGACACCAGCCTGACCCAGCACTCGCAGAGGAACTCGCACACCTCCCAGGAACTCATCCCCGAACTTCAGGTTGCTGGCGTTCCACAGATCCACCCTGAAGACAAACCACAAGGTACAATTCAAACATGCAAGAAGCTTTAAGTTCAGCACTGATACTGACACACTCACTTCAAACCCCTTTAAAACAGCTCCTGGCTCACCTCAGTGCCAGCTTATCAACATCCTCTTCTTCAACATCAAACTGCCGCTTTGTGTAGCTTAACGGCCGCGTCACCTAGAAATGGAGACAGAGTAAACATTTAGCATAAACCATGTGGAAGTCGGTATTTCCTCCGGGTAAGTTTCAGGGTCATCTACATCTCGAAAAAACAGGCTGGTTAAAGAAGAGACAGAACACTAAGACTAGAACTCAAACCATTAGTTGATTACTCAATCTACAGAACATTGGTCTACAAATATTTTGATAATTGAGACATCCGATGCTTCACTATTGCAAAGCATACAATGCCCTTTAGTAGTGTGGAAAACCAGATTTGTTTTCTAAATTGCACACTGTTTTTTTGAAAAAATAAATAAAAACAGTTTTTAATTAGGTCAAAATGACCCAAATCAGGAGTTATCAGAGATCAGAATGAGGCAGGGTCCATGTAAATTTAGATCAATGAGAAAATAAAATTCGAAACAATTAAAATAGGACAACCACATGGCAGAAACATGATAGATGGCCTGTGTTTGCATGTGGACGTGGGCCTCAGAGGGGGGCTGCAGGCGGAAAGCACCACAGGGTATGAGTCCTGTTCATGTGCTGGTCGGGAATAAATGAGACGGTCTTGTCGGATAGAAATCAATGGGCCAGATTGTTTGGTGGTTTGTCCGAATCAATCATACTCTTGTCCTGCTGTCTTCTGTTGCTGCAGCGGGGAGGCCAGAGGGAGGAGCGACACAAAAATGTCAGAGCTGAGTGGCTGGTGAGCGAGGGTTAATGGGGGCAGTGTAAAAGGGAGTTTGTGTGTGTGTGAAAAAAATATCTATAAATATGAACTCATGAATATAAAAACATGTGAACTGTGAAGTTTTTAAAAGAGACATTCAAAGAAAAACAAATTCACCAAACATTTATGTGTTTCCAGTTGCTTTTGCTAATTTTTCTTAACTATTATTACATGAATCTCAGCAATTACAGTAGTAATAGTATACAAGGGAGTTTGTGAGCGCGTGTTTGGACAAATAATATCTATAAATATTAACTACTAGCAATATGAACTGTGACGTGGATTTAAAAAGACAATCAGACATATAAAATATACAGAACACAATTATGCGATGTTTTCAGTTACTTCTGCTAATTTCTTTGAACTTTTCTTACATAGATGATTTAGTATGGCCACTTTATAAGGTACACTTGTTCAACTACTCGTTAATGCAAATATCTAATCAGCAAATCACATGGCAGCAACACAATGCATTTAATGCATGTAGACGTGGTCCATATGTGCTAAGGTTCAAACCAAGCACCAGAATGGGGAAGAAAGGTGATTTAAGTGACTTTGAACGTGGCATGGTTGTTGGTGACAGAAGAGCTGGTTTGAGTATTTCATAAACTGCTGATCTACTGGGATATTCACACACAACCATCTCTCGGGTCAGAGTTTGGCAAAAACAACATGAAAGCATGGATCCATCCTGCTTTGTATCAACGGTTCAGGCTACTGGTGGTGGTGTAATGGTGTGGGGGAAATTTTCATGGCACACTTTGGGCCCTTTAGTACCAATTGAGTATCCTTTAAACGCCACAGCCTACCTGAGTATAGATCTGTTGGGTGGTTATTAAATGCACTGTACATCCACACAGGCAGGGTCCAAAATTAACTTCTTTGTGTCCACCAGCCAAATGGCTAGTGAATGTTCAAGTTTTACCAGCCACTCAATAGATAACCATTGTTTTTTTGGCTGGTGAGGGAAGCAAATCTACCAGCCACTTGCATATTTTACTAGCGTTTTGGCTGGTAGATGGTGCTAATTTTGGACCCTGCACACAGGTGTTTCCCATTTATTCTGGTTAATTGGACCTCTGCTCAGTTTGAAGTTAGGTGAAGCTGTGCTGGAATTACACTATTTTACAAAATGTCATAAATAAAAAAATAAAAAAGATAAAGATGTAACTTCACCCACCCAGCCAGGTGCAAACAAAAGTAATAGGTTGGTCAGATAGATCTCAATGAAGCCCAGTGTGAGTACACCCACACTAATTATAGGGAGTCTAAGTATGCCATGGGTGTGAGATACTTCAACTATCAACAATTACATATGGTTGTTTTGTTCAGGTGTCCACATACGTTTGGCCATGTACTGTTTTTTTTAGGCCTCCTGCACACTGCCTGCATGGCGTCAGCGTGACGGCTGCGTGGCGTGTCCATTTTTATTTCGGCTCCCATGTTAACAGGTTAGAGCTTGCACACTGCCTGCGTGACACGCACGTCTGAGGTGCGGCTCGAGCCGCGCCGAAAACGTGCTAGAAACGCATGCTAGAAATAGGGCCAACGCCTATTTTTCACGTGACACGCAAGCATGTTGGAAGCGTTTCCAGGCAAAATAGAATATGAAAAGATGTTTATATGTCATTTTGACACAAATACATCTAATACATGACATGTTGATGTTTGAAAATCTCTACATTTTGACATAAATGCAGATATAGGTGTAATAAAAAAAAAAATTAATAATAATTTTCAAATATTGCAACTGTCAATACACGAAATATTCGGTAGCCTATTTTGCCTTCAATACTGCCGATGTTGTCTTTGCTGTAATCAAATCAGTATATATTTATGTTTAACATGAAGTACACTACTGCTTGAGTGCAGTAAACACGCTATTATTTCATTTTATCAATGGGAAACATACAGTACATGTGTACAGACAACGCTAGCAGCAGCGCCGCGTCAGACACGTTTCTGGTGTGCAAAGACAGAAAACGCCACGCAGCCGCTACACAACAGAAACGCCACGCTCACGCCACGCAGGCAGTGTGCAGGGGGCCTTAAACCCTCACTATATCTCTAGCTTTGACTGATGCCCAACATGAAGACACATCTTTACAATGACAAACAAATAACTGTGAACAAGCTCACACACAGAAATATTTACCTCAAAATAGAAAACCTCCTCAAACTGTGGATTGTTGGTTTTCCTCTTCACTTTGGTCTTCTTAGCTTCTGACCTGAGAGACGCAGAGAGGCAGAAGGAGAGAAAATGTTTTTTTCCTTTTTTTTTTTACAAAGTTATACATTTGATAAACAAAGTTGTGACTGGTAACCGGGGAAATCATGTCCAATCGTGTGAGAGATCTGACCTTGAAGGTCCAAGTAAGGAGACAGCAGCGTAGGGATCACATTGGCCGTTGACGATTGGAAGACCTTGGCACTCCAACACTCTTTGGAAACACACACAAAACATTAATGAATAAACACACTGCTGTACAAGCGTACATACACGCACCCATGTAAAACATTAACACTATGTTAATTTTAATGCACCATTAACCCTGTGTGAGCTCATTCAATGCTCTACTCTGACTGCCTCGCCTTATCGCCCAAATGTCAGGGATGGTGGTACTAAAGGTTGAATGGTGAAAAAAAATCTAATATAAACAACAGATTTTCACAAAGTGCTTATACAGTATCTTTATTATGCTAAGGTGTTTAGCATTATACTATGTTAACTACTGTTGTTACTAAGTTAGGAGGAGCGATTTGAGCTTTTTATAAGGGGAAAGAAATGGCAGTACAAAAAAAGAGAATAGGATAAAAAGATCTCCAAAATGCCAAAAGCCAGGAGCCACATAAACTATTCTGAATATATTCTCAGAGGACTGGTAAAGCTTTATTAAGCTCTATATTATCACAATAACACAATTGACTACTAACACTAAACTAATGTGAAAGCGTCACCAGTACTGCTAAGACCACTGAGAATTGACACCCAATCCTACACCTCTGCCCACACAGACAGCAGGAGTCTCACTGCTCTAAACAACCGTCATACATGGTATAAAACAACATTATGCTATTTTCAGCAAAGAAGAAGATAGGTTGAACCTATGCTACCTGCCCAGCATGATAAAACTGATTTTGAAGACATTTAATCATCAAGCAGGATAAGACACATATATTTCTCTGGAGTTTGTGGAGAGAAAAGAGCTAAAAACAGTATTGTAACAGTAACAATACAGTATTGGATTTATTTCCAGTAGATCCAGTATTTGGATGATAATTCTACAGTCATGGTTCTATAAGTTTGTTTTGAAAGCTTTCGGCCCACCAAGTGGTAAAAAAATAGCCTAATGCATTTTTAACATCACTTAAAAACGTTCTAGTTAGAAGTCTGAGCTCTGAAGTTCTCAGCAACACAGAGCTGGGAAATAACAAAAACCTTCCATCCCAATGAATAGGTGTGGTTCAGTTATGATGCTCACTTTTCTGCACTGATGGTCAATCAAGATAAATCTCATAACACTAGCAAGGTGCACACATGGAGATATACTCCCTGACCACAGACAAAATTGGGTTTATAAGGTATAAAGCGAATTCATCACAGTCGAAAATGTATATCCCTCTTTAATAAAAACTTAGAATATCTAAAGACGTGACACAAGTGACAATTGAAGCTTTTGTGTGGATAAAAGGAACGTACTGCTGTTTTCCAACAGACCTTTTTACAGCAAACATTTTGACTTGTCATAGGAGGAAAAGCACAGGTGTTACTAATAACATAAAAAAATGTCTCTGTTCCATTTAGCAGTTCTTCCAGAGTTTTTTTGTGATTGTTGCGGGCAAAAATCCTTGATTATGCGGCACATTTTCTTTAAAAATGCGATGGAATATGTGGGATATTTATGCAATTTTATGCGATGAAATTGCGGGAACTTGCAAAAATTGTGGGAACATGCAAAAACTGCGGTTTGATGAAAAAGAGAGAAAAAAGTGATTCCCCCAACACCCTGCTTTTCGATGATGTTTACGTCGTGTAATGACTTCATTTCATAACGTTCCCATGGCAACAGGGGAAAATGGCTGCTCTTGTGTGAAGTAAACACAACATTTTTCAACTTTCTGCTAAGATTATGTGACTTTTTTGCAACGAAAATGCGGGGATTATGAAATCATACAAGCCCCACATATTTTGCGCGGAAATCTGCAATTTATGCGTAGAAAGTGCGGCGTATTTGAAAAAATGCGGCCCCCGCATAAATATGCAAACTTTTGCTGATTATGCATTGAATTATGCGATCGCATAATCGCGTTTTTCTGGAGGGACTGATTTAGTAAAACTAGTAAGCCAGCATGCTCTTTTTTTCTTCTTCGCATTTTAGGCCTTTATTTGATAGGACAGCTTAGACATGAAAGGGAAGCCGCAGGTTAGAATCATACCCGCGGCCGCTGCGGCGAGGACTGAGCCTCCGTACATGGGGCGTACACTCTACCAGGTGAGCCGCCCAGGCGCCCCGCCATACTCAATGTTATTAATTACATGTCTGCTTTTCCTGCTATGACATGTCAACACGTCTGCAGTAACAAATGTAACACATCTCTAATGAGCTCAAAAACAATGAGCATCTACAAATGGCCACATCATCTGTGGAAATGTATTAAAAGTGTTTGAGTGACTGAAAGAGACTCGACAATGACATCTAAAGAGAGCATCATATCAAGCAATCAAGTCTACCGCCCCCTTTCCACAGACAATAAACATCTGGTCCATTCATACTGTAGCTCACTCCTCCGCTGGGAGTCCTTGCTTGTAAACGCTGGGCCAAGTAAAGAGCTCTCTGAGAGTTTTCTCAGCATGTGAAAACGGTCCCTGGTGTTAATGTTAGGTGTGTCTGTATGTATGTAACAAGGGCAGAAACACAGAGGGGGGGCAGATGAAAAGCGATAGAGGGGAGTAATTAATTTTAAAGCTGTTGGTGAGGAGTTGTGCCAATTTTAAATCCTGTGTGATCAAGCGACTACAAACACAGCACAAAGACAACTTGAGAGAGGCCGGAGAAAAAAAGCAGAAGAGACCATATCTACAGGCTTCTGACTCCGACAGAGGGGTCAGACTGAGAACAAGGGAGATAAAGGAAACAAAGCTCAGGTAGGATTTAATCCTCAAATGTGGTTCTACAGTAGGACTCAAGCATCTCTGATCAACAAAGGACGATCTACCTACCTACCTACCTACCTACCTATCTATCTATCTATCTGATGACATCATGCTGTAAGGGGATTAGCATCCAAACAGGCCAGGACACCCAGCGGGACAAATCACTTGCTTTGTGTCACAGTGATGCACCACTACTCACACCGCATGAATTACACAGCAAATCGCAGCGCAGCCCTCAACTACAGCACAGCTTGCACCATCCTGCTGACACACACACACACGCGCACACACACACACACACACACACACACACACACACACACACACACACACACACACACACACACACACACACACACACACACACACACACACACACACACACACACACACACACACAGGTTCCTAAGGAATAAGGAGAGGGCTGGGTTAAGCATCACTAATGCCAGAGTGCTTCCTGTCCAATAAGCTTGTTTATATAACCCCTGCTTAGCCTACTATCCAGCCCCGTCCCCTTCCACTCTTTTTCATCACCACTGTGAACTCTGGCATGCCAGACAGTGGTGGTGAAGTAGACTTATTTGTTTTAGTCGGCATTACTCATATTGGGTTAATGTGCTTCTCTTCTGCGCCCACGTAACCTGTCAAAAACAATTTGACTCAAATAAGAGGGAAATTAATTACATCATAGTGCCAAAACCACACACAAAAAAGCAGAGTGAGTCTGAGTCTGTGTCACTGACGGGTGCACGATTACAAGTAGGTGAAATTAAATATTAAATTAAATCAGAACAGGGACTTGAATATCTTCCACAAGTAAAGAGTGTTTAGTTACAGGTTTCTTGTCCTCAGATGTCATCCATGGTATCACACAACCAACTACATTTCTGTCTGCCAGCATTTTCCAGTGGTGAAGGAAGTATTTAGATATTTTAATTAAGTAAAAGTGACTGTAAACCACATTGTAAAAATACTCAATTAATGAAATGAAAGACTTAACACTCAAAATATTACTCCAAAGGGAAATCAAAGTCTGTTTCAAGGTCTTGGGTCTTTGGAGCTCCAGAGCAAGTTGTGTGGAATCTGATTTCACTAGCATGTTCACGACTTCCCATATCGTAGTTCACGAGTTCCATTTGAAGGCAGCACCAGACCAAACTGTCGTTGGTCAAGTTGCATTGTGGATAATTTAGGTGCCAGGTTTTGACAAGGAAGCAGAATGTGTGGAATTAAAAAATACAATTTCTCTGGTTCTACTGCATCAATTTTGTTATTATTACTCAAGTAAAAGTACAGACAGTACAGTAAAAAATGTACTTAAAGCAATATGTTATGCAAGAACTGTCCACTGAGTGTTATGTTATTGTACATTTGGTTATTTGGTTACTTTTACTGATGCATTATTGTGTAAGTACTATTTTATCATTGTAGTTGTTGGAGGTAGGGCTGATTTTAACATTATATACTGTTGGGTGGTTTGATCTATAACAATGCACCATATTTTATAACATGCTTTTTTCTCTCCAAAATAAGTAGTAACTATAACTGTCAGATACACGTAGAGGAGTATAAAGTACATTGTATCCCTCTAAAATGTAATGGAGTTATCAGTATAAAGTAGCATTAAATGGAAAGAAATATGAATCATATAAATAAGATATCACATAAATATGATTCTGATTCTAAAAAAGGTGGTTTTATTTTTTTTAGCTGTATTTTTCTTTTCTCTTTTTTGTTGCTGTTGCACTTAATGTATTTTATTTATTGTATTTTTATGTACATGTCACCTGCGCTAAATGCATTTGAATGTAAAGCACACTCCGTTTACCTGCAATGAAACATGTTAAATAACATTTCCTGTCCTTGCCTAAAGAAGATTTCTTTCAGTGGGTAGGTTGATCTGTAGAGCTGAATGGACGCTCTCCCTCTCATACACGTGTCTTACTAGAGAAATCTGACTAGATGACCTCCTGCTTTAAGCTCCTTACCCACAATGTGCCCTGGGGACGGAGCCACGCTGGCTCGTCATCAGACTTTACTGCTGTATGTTAAAGCAGAAGAGCTGGAGAGCAAACAAGCAAACAAACACACACACAACCCCCACCCCCACACACACACACACACATAATAATAATCCATCCAGACCATAAGTATATCATTGATCCTCTGCAAACACTGAAGTTCACACATCACATATGCGTACAATCACATTTTAAACACACAGCAGCACACACTCACAGAAACAATGTAGCGAGGGCAGATTCAAAAACAGACCCCCCAACCATCTCACTGCCTGTCAAAAGCTGTTGCCGAGCAACAAGCCATGCACCTTAGAAGCCCTCAAAAATCCCACAAAGAAACAAAAAAGTTGTGTCCATGGCATTAACACTACTTCCTGCTAACAATCCCACAATGCAAAATGTACAGGTGTGCTGTATATAGGGAATAGGAATGAGTGAACAAGGGAGTTCCTACACATTATGTACAACAGCAACAAAATGTATCAGACACACACTACATGCGTGTATACAGCTTGATGGGAATTTTACATTAACATCAGACCACATCCATAACCAACTGTACGGAAACTTTCCTCCTTCCACATTGATAGCACCTTGATGACTCTATTTTATCATGCTTTTATTGAATCCGTTTTGTCTTTCTGCCTTGTGTTGTGGTTTGGGAACTTGTCTCTTAAAAATAGAAATCGTCTGAATCAAATTGTGAAGTGCTCCAGTAAGCTGATTGGAAAGCCACTACTCAACCCAGAATCCCTGTATTCTATACAGTTACAGAGGATAGCTGGAACTATTTTGAAAGACCATTTCCACCCTTTATATGGTGATTTTCAGCTTTTACCGTCGGGACGCAGGTATAAAGTACCAGCCTTTAAAACTAAGCGATTCAGAAACAGTTTTGTCCCAGCGGCTATACGTATAATAAATAAGTAGTAGCAATACAGATCTGCTGCATTTTGTTTATTTTTATCATTTTTATTATATTGTGCCTGCGGAACCATTGACTTAGTGTATTTTATGAACAATTATGTCTCCTTTGTTACGTTTATGTCCTACAGTCTGCTGCCGATTGTGTGTATGTATGCATGTGTATGTGTGTCTGTAAAAAGGACGCTGACCCACCCAACTTCCCACTGTAAGCCAAATCTACCTTCGGGTATAAATAAAGTTACCTTGACCTTGACGCAGTGTCAGGCCAACCTCAATGTTGATTTAAACCTGTGAAGCTGTACTTAGGCACAGCGGTGCTTTGAGCTAAATGCTAATGTCAGGATGCTAACATGCTGATGTTTAGCAGGTATAATGTTCACGATGATCACAACCTTAGTTTAGCGTGTTAGCATGCTAACATTAGCTAATTAGCACAAAGTCCAGTTGCGGCTGATGGGAATGTAAACAATGTCACATTTTGACCTGTGATTTTGACCTGATGGTGGCGCTAGAGGAAAAGTCAGGGGATCATCAAAGTCAGCAGAATACATCCTCTGGAGACCATGAATGTCCATACAAAATGTAATGATAATCCATCCAATAGTTTTAAGGATATTTCAGTTTGGACAAAAGTGGTGGACCAACCAACATTGCAGTCCCTCACTGCCAGCGTAGCAAAAAATAAGACATCAGCTGACAGTAACGCTGACATAAAGCTTTAAAATCATTGCTGCAGAAAATGTGTATTTTTCTGTAATCAGCAGAGAATCAATGTTGTGATCAAATGAAATTCCTCTTTTCTTTTCTTCTCTTTACATAAACTCTGATCATTTTTATAAAACTGCACAAGTCAAATAATAATTTGAGGTGTAGTATCGTTATATATGAATAAGGACTCTTTGTGTGTGTGTGTGTGTGTGTGTGCAGTCTCACCGTGTGGCTAGTTTATGGTTGATGGCTCCACTGTCTGTGATGACTTCACTTAGACGCAGCTCCAGATGCACTTTTCCCTGCAGAACGCAAACACACAAATAGACTTTTTAATGCACACGTTTTTGAATTTAAATGTTCCCTAGAGTGCTTACGAACACAGTGTCTGTATAACACTGGCACCACCACACACAGCCAGGTGCCCTGTGACAGGTAGCATGGTCAATGTCCAGTGAAAACCACGCATTCATCAACTTGTTTGTGTGTATGAGAAATAGAGTTGGCTTGTGACACGAGACAAATCTCTGCTGACAATAACGTGCAGCCTAATGTCTTAGTGACAATGAATAATGTATTGGGTTCAACCATGGGTCTCAACTCATAAAAATATGTTAATCCTTCAAGTTATCTGAAAACATATTACTGGAGATCCCTGGTTTTCATTTGGCAGTGTAGAGTCTACCTGCTTCGCTCTTAGATCAAATTGCCAGTTTTTGAACTCTCCCAGTACAGCCAAAATCCAAATCCTGAATTTATAGTAATATACATATCATATGCACTGTCTATACTTTATAAGGTTGAAAATGGTTTCAGAAAATACCTGATCTGTAGACTGTAAGTATGAGCCAAAAATGCACTCCCTGTACACTAAATCCCTGTACAAAACAATAAATACACAAACATTAAAAAAGTGTCATTCCTCCACCAACAGAGACACTGTATGTAAATAGCTGCGAGCCTGTACGTCATGCTGAAGTTATTTTCCCTCTGAAATGATTGGATTAATGACATAATGACAGTGTAGTGGTGCAGCTGTCTAGAAAAGCTCCATTAATTAACAGCATCAGTATGCAAACTAACAGGCGTTGCTCTTTCTGGCTGATTCAAGCAGAAGGAACAAACACACACACTTACACATGTGTGCACAGGCCAAACAATGTGTCCTCTATTGAAAAGAGAAGAGAGACACTCTATCTTCCTACTTCATTTGATCCATCTCCCTCGCGTTCTCTCTTTTCACTCATTCTCTCACACATCCTTCCTCTCCCCGGCTCCTCGGATGAATGTGTCTCTGTTTCAGATCCCTGCTCCAGGGCTACACACACCCATCTGTCTGCAGATGTTACTGTTCACTGTGTCTCTGACAGTGTGTGTGTGTGTGTGTGTGTGTGTGTGTGTGTGTGTGTGTGTAGTACTACAGTAATGTGCTGGGTGTGTGCGTGCATGTGTGTGCGTTTAACCAATGCGTGTGGGTGAGTTAGACTGCTGAATACTGAATAGTAGAAATCGTGCACGTCTTAAGTAAGCATGTAGGACAAGTGAAGAAAAATGCAACAGCTCCAAACTAGATTACAAGATTTCAGGAGTCACAGATGAATGGCAGCAAAAATTTAACACAAATAAAGCTTTTTTAACACCAAACTTCAATTATTCATATATGTGCAAAGTTACATTTACTTTTTAGCTTGTTTACAACTTGCTAAGAATACCCTAACTGGCAGCTGTAAATCAGAAAAAGCTACTAAATTCACTTTTAAATGCTTCCATGAATTGTGCAGACTTCCCTCTACTTGCTACACGGTCACAAGACAGCAAACTGGAAATGTATCCGCTTTTCCCAGTGATTAACACACTTCAGCATTTGAGTTGTTCTTAATGTTTGGACTAACGTTTGGATGTGCACTTAATTTACATAGACAGAGATGTCAGTGGTAACAAAGTAGAATGATTGAGATCAAAAGTGAACATTTCAGTCAGGAATGTCTCAACATTCCCCAAAAATAATGAATGATTTGCTTGTTTTTACCTCCATCACACAAGAACCATGAACATATTCCTGTAACATTCAGTGATATCCTGTAGGGGTGGGGGAAAAAAATCCATACAGCATAGTATCGCGATATTTTCCGTGGCAATACTGTATCGATACACAGACGCAAGTATCAATCTTTTATTATACATGTGTTGGTCAGTTTGTCTGCTTGACAATCCCATTTTGCAGCAATAAAATTGAAGTGAGATGAACAAACAGAGAAATTGTTGACAAAGTTTCCTTTTGGGGACGTAATTTGAAATTGGGAAACATTTGAAGTTGGAAATAAGGTAATAAATTGCACTATATCGCATAATATTGCAATATCTTTAAAATGGCAATAATATGGTATCGTGACATAAGTATCGTGATGATATGGTATCGTGAGGCCTCTGGTGATTCCCACTCCTAATATCCTGTTATTATTCTCAACAGCAAATCTCTTGCGCCGGACGCAAATCTAAAATGGGTTGGTCTGAAGTAGCTAGGTGTGGTTTGGGCGTAATGTGCAATAAACCAATCAGAGCGTCATCTCACATTCCCTTTAAGAGCAGGCGCGCTTGTTCCATGGCGGATTGCTATTATGACGGCGGATTTGCCTGGCGCACGCCAGAGGGAGCTGTCCGAGATGCGGCAAAGTAATAAATGCCCGTCTTGGCCGGGTGGGGATGTTGCTGCTCCTCTCGGGCGCATCTCTCAAGTCTGGAGAGGATTGCTGCAGCCATGGAGCGTGGGCCTCCAAACGCACCACCTGCTCCTGTTGTGCCCCATCCTCCTCCCCCCACTCCATCTCCGTCCACTCGCTCCACCAGGAGCATAACGCGCATTGCCACTCCCGGACCAGATTCCGCCGGAGTGTCCAATCCCGCCGTAGTTCAACATCACGTCTCTTTAAGTCCTCTAATATTTCCTCATTTATGTCATCAACACATCCATGATTCATGGAAATGTTGTGTAGTGGCCGGGTTAGCTCAGTTGGTAGAGCAGGCGCACAGAAAAGCCAGTCGAAATGATCAGTCTCCCCGTGTTGGTCCAAAAAGTGCCACTGAACACCAAAAAGACGAGATGAGACGTAATACATGTCTATAACAGCAGGCGGCGCTAATCTGTATTGTTGCCCAGGAAATGAAAACCGGCAGCTGATTGGACGAACGCGTCACATGGGTTTGTTTTCTCCAGAAATTCAAAGCCAGACTGTCATGGCGGCCGTTCAGAATACGATCTCATATTGTCCTAAAATAGTTCACTGATACGTGTTTCTGAGAAAATTTTAAGCGAGAAATAGGCCATGCAGTTCCTCAATCTGTCTTCATTTCAGCTCAACAAAGATTTTCGTCAGATTTTGAGAAACTCTAGTCACCTCATTCCGCTCCCCATTTCCGGGTGAGTCCCGAATGCCCTGCCGGCGACTGAACATGTCAGGTCGGCCAAAATGAACGCCGACAGCCCCCCAGACGGACAACGGCAAAAATTGTGCTGTATTATGACAGTAACTACCGTAAAAGCCTTAGTAGGCAAAGAGACAACCTAAGAGGCTTTATGCAACACTCCTAAATGGTCCCCTTAGCTTAGGGAAATATTTTGCATAAGGACAAACTTAAGGTAGTTTATGCATCCGGGGACTTGCTCTCTCTGCCACTCATTCCACCACTGAGAAAACTATTAAGAATGTACAGTAGTCTTGCTTTAAATGTTGTCTAAACACAAGTAGTTGTACAAAAAGCATCAAAGATCAAGGAACAAGTGAAGAAGACAACTAATCGGAGCCAGCATTCAACGCCCGCACATTTTTACCAAAAAGTATCCAGCCCTATAAGTGTCATGTGGTTTCTGTAGAGAAGCTGAGAAACAAAACAACTCAAGGATCCATGAGAGAATAAGAAAAAATGATCAAGAGAGAGTGCTTTGTGTGTGGTTTGTGTGTGGTTTGTGTGTGTGTGTGTGTGTTTTTCTCTGTACTGACCTGCACTTCTGAGTCAGCGCTGACAGGTTGTAGCTGGAACCAGGTGTCTTTGCCGTGATATTTCTGCAGGTCCTCTTTCTTCACTGCAACCTTGCCTACACACACACACACACATTATAACACAAAGAAAAATGAGCTCAAGTTCCTAAAAATGATCTACGTGTTCAGATGCAGGCTTCAACAAACACTCGACAAACTCCCACACACCTGCTCACATGCTGTCAATCCACACGTCACATCTCTTTTAAATGCATGTAGGCACCTCCTGGTGCAGAAATACTCACAAAGTGTACCGTCAGTGGCCTGAATATGACCCTGTCATTTCTACCCTGAAAGTAACAAGCTACTTTTCGGTTTCCAACACCCACCACACCCACCCACCCACCAGCCCACCCACACACACACACACACACACACACACACACACACACACACACACACACACACACACACACACACACACACACACACACACACACACACAAAAAAAAAAAAAAAAAAAAAAAACACACACACACACACACACACACACACACACACAGGAGCTGTTGATGATACAAAACACACCCTAAAAAAAGATTTTTCAGTTTGTGGCTGGTGGTCACACACACACACACACACACACACACACGCACGCACACACACGCAATGGATACAAATCCACCAATATGCACACTGACACACCCAATGATAAAAACATCAAAAACACAAAAACATCCGCCCTCACACAAACAGACACACACCTTTTTCGTGCTAACAGTGTAACTATAAGAGACCTTAAAGGAATAATTAGACAATTTGTGAAAGATGATTATTGGTTTCCTTTATGAAAATTAGATGAGAAGATTGATACCAATCATGTCTGTTTAAAAGTTACGTCAATATATAACAAAGAAAAGAAGCAAATTCTTACATTTAAGAAACTGGAGCAACAATTTTTCTTGATAAAAGACTCAAACAAATTCAGAATTATTAAAATTGTTGCCTTTTTTCTGTCGATCATGTTATTTATTTACTTGTTTGTTTTTATTGTTTGAAATTATAAGGTTCAAGCTGAAAATTTAAATTCAACCTGTGGTATCCACATATGATCTTTGACCGTTAATTTAAACTTGAGTTTAGAGTGATTGTTGTTTTAAAAGCACTCTGCGGTTACAGTATACATCTGAAAAGAAAGTTGATGTATAAAAAAGTAGCATGAAGAAAATCTTGATTCATTTTCCAAGCTGCGATGGAGTTTGAGCGGAGTTTACAACAGATGGAGCAGCAGTTTACTCACCGATACTGGAGTCCCTCCTGAAGACGTCCCTGTCGAAGATGTAGAAGGAGAGATGTCTGAAGCTACGTGGGATCTCGCAGTAAAAGTCCTCCCCGTAGAACGGACTGGAGGTGAGAGGAGACACAAGATGAACTGTGATTAGAGACTCATCTCATCGAGCATGTTTTACCCCAAACACAAATGTAGTTTTAGACATTTAGTGGTTGAAAGATGAGAAGAAGGCATGAGGGAAAAAGGAGGATTGGGAAAACCTCCTGTAAATCTCCCGTAGAAATAAAGTGAAAAAGGCAGGTCTAAAATAAAAAATAGATCATTATTTGTGCCCAAACATAATTGATTTTGTCCCCTGGGCAGACATAAAATAAGATCACATGCATTTACATCTTGCCATGAGGCATAATGACTACAGCTTGTTTGCCTACAAAAATTCTCTCTGCCTCACCTAAACAACGACCATAGATCAATTACAGCAATGAGAATCTCGTGAGCTGAGCCCTCAGGGCTGCTACTAACAATTACTGACTTCTTCTGTAACTTTGCAGGCATGAAGACACAGAGGGGTGGGTGGGTGTTCAGGCAGGCAGAGGCATGACTGCATTTATAAACAATCCTACAAATACAGGATGTCTAAAGTAATAATGTTGAAGATTGCCATTTAAATAAATGTCTGTTATTTGACAATCTATGCCGCATTAGTCTCGCATTGCCAGACCTTCCTTCACAGCGAAGCGGAGGAGGGTCTGGCTACTCCACGCAGCATTCCGGGATGGGAGAAAAACGTGCTCTGGTTTATTGGCATTTCTTTAAACCAATCACAATCGTCTTGGGCGGTGCTAAGCGCCGGACGGAGCCACGGTGCCTCTGCAAAACAGCCTCGGGAAGGAACTTGTTTTGGTGGAACGTGTGTATGTTCAAAAGTTCTTTTAGTCGTGCAACAGAAAACTCAGATTGGACAGATAGTCTAGCTAGCTGTCTGGATTTACCCTGCAGAGATCTGAAGAGCTGTTAACCATAGTCCTCAGAAACGACCGTGGTTTCAAATTCCAACACAAAGAAAGCGGAATGTAACAGACATCCGGCCGAAAAGAGGGACATCTTGCGGAATTTCCGTCGGCACCGGAGCAATCCCAGAAGTGGAACGTCATGGATATAGACTAATGCCACATTAACAACACAATGATAATAATAATAATAATAATAATAATAATAATAATAATAATAATAATAATAATAATACTTTTTATTTATATAGCGCTTTACATGGTACTCAGAGACACTTTACAGTAAAACCAGCACATATAGCATATATATTAAAAACAGATAAGCAATAAAACCAAGACATAAAACAAGTATGTTAAAAGCAATTAAAAACAATAAAGCCAGTAACTATCAGGTGAGAAATGTAATACTATTGTATGTGGAAGGCTAATCTGAAGAGGTGTGTTTTGATTAGTGTTTTGAATGTGTCCAGGTCAGTACAGTCACGGATGTGTATGGGTAGGGAGTTCCAGAGGGAGGGGGCTGCAATGGCAATGGGGGTGGATATGACCCTTGTCTTTGGTGTGGGAGACCTAGGTTCGATTCCCACTGCGATACATTAACCAATGTGTCCCTGGGCAGGACACTTAACCCCTAGTTGCTCTAGAGGCTCTGACATATATAGTAATTGTAAGACGCTTTGGATAAAAGCATCAGCTAAATGACATGTAATGTAATAATGCAATGGTGAAAGCTCTGTCGCCCCAGGTAGGTGGGGAGAGGAGGTTTGCGTCAGAGGGGCGGAGGTTATGGGGGGGGATTGTGGCGGTGGAGCAGGTCTGTGAGGTAGGGAGGAGCCTGGTTATGGAGGGCTTTGTGGGTGAGGACGAGGACTTTAAACTTTAAACTCCTCCTCACCCAGAAGAAAATGATGATTGAGTCTATGGCCCACTGATTAAAGCCCTTGCATTTGCAGTATTACGAGCTGGGTTTCTGTGGCGACATTCCTGAGAAAATCACAAACGACGAACAGTTAGGGCCCTATCTTGCACTCAGCGCAATTGCCTTTGTACACCGACGCATGTATCATTCCTATTTTGCACCCGACGCACAGCGGACTTTTCCCTCCACAGACGCACGTCGGTAAATTAGGGAATGAATTTGCGCTCCTGGGGGCGGTTCAGCGAAAAGCGGAGGCGTGTTCCGGTGCAAATGTTACTTGGTGCTATTCTGCAGTTTCAGAAAACAATTCCGCCACTGACCAGGAAAAACCTGGTCTAAAGTCAGTGGCGCTAGTCTAAAGTCAGTAGCGCGTTATTCAGATGCTATTTTAGGGACGCATGCTTGGCCATAATGTAGCGTGTGCACAACGCGCATACACTTCTCTCATCTAAATGGATGCAGCAGTTCCCATTTTTGCAAACCATACATAATTACAAAGGAAAATATTACTGAAAATGCGCTTCAGGTGTTTGGATAGGTCAGGAGGCACTTTACAGTACAGTCCTCAAAAGGTCGGAGCATTCTTTGTGGCGTTTCCATGAATCATGGATGTGTTGATGACATAAATGAGGAAATATCAGAGCACTTAAGGAGACGTGATGTTGAACTACGGCGGGATCTGGTCCGGGAGTAATGCGCGATGTGCTCCTGATGGAGCGGGTGGACGGAGATGGAGTGGGGGGAGGAGGAAGAGGCACAACAGGTGCAGGTGGTGTGTTTTGGAGGTCACGCTCCATGGCTGCAGCAATCCTCTCCAGACTTGAGGAGATGCGCCCGAGGGGCCGCAGCAACATCGCCCCCGGCCAAGACGGGCATTTATTACTTTGCCGCAACTCGCATCAGCAGCTCCCGCTGGCGTCGCCAGGCAAACGCCCGTCATAATAGCAATCCGCCATGGAACAAGCGCCCTGCTCTTAAAGGGAATGTGAGATGACGCTCTGATTGGTTTATTGCACGTTACGCCCAAACCACACCTAGCTACTTCAGACCAACCCATTTTAGATTTGCGTCAGGCGCAAGAGTCATTTATCCCGCCGGTAAAATAGCAACAGCGCCCGAGATCCGCCCACAAAGCTACTTGCGTTTTGCGTTTCTTTTCAGATCGTTAAAATAGGGCCCTTAGTGTTTTCCATCACCCAGTGGTGAGTCTGCCGGAGAGCTAATGCAACAGACTCGCTCTTCAACTTGTGTCTTAAGCAGCGTACTGTTCGGATCTCTGGGAAGTTAGAGCCAAAAACACACCTGCAATTACCGCTTATCACCATAGGATCCACCAAAAAGAACGAAACAGAGATCTTTGAGACTGTGATTTTAAATAAATGTAATTTATTTTGTAATTTTGTAAACTCTGTGTGCAGGAAGGATCGCACTTGTTTCCTGATCAGATGAAAAATGTGAACGTTCTGGGCTGTGAAATCAAAGCGGAAGGGAATCACAATCCATGATCTTTTAGTAATACTGCGATACAATGCGCAGTCTATATGCAGACAATATGCAGGCGTCTGACTGAAGAAGTTGATATATTCTTTATGTATTGTATATTAAATGTTAAAATTCCACTAGTTACACAGTCCATCATCCAATCATTTTCTCTTAAGCTTGGCTTGAAATACTGTATAAGATATTTCCACTACACAGAATTCTGCTGTGTTTGAAATAACACACCTTGATTGAGTTATTCTGTGGACCAACAATTTCAGAAATGTAAATAGAGAGACCAAGCTAGTAGAGAGAACATGTTTCATTGAAATACTAAAGTTCAATAGCATCAATTCTGTCAACATAATAGTTGTGAACTATCACATTGGCTCTAAACAAGTGAATTAAATCGTAAATCTTTCAATTCATAAAGGCAGGGAGTTACCGTATGTGAAAGAATGTGTTTACAAGTCTCAGCCTTGATTTAGACCACCGAGAAAGTGGTTGTAATTTGACTTTCATGATTGCACCTTTCTGTATATACAGACTGAAAGGATGACAAACTCAACATACCAAAGGGACTTCTCGATGATCTTGGTCCTGAAGACCTCTTCTTGGTCCAGGTTGACGGTGCAGTAGCAGTCCCTCATCCTGTTTGGCCCCGGGTATGGAGGGATGTTTTTTGCTTCTCCTGCACAAAGAAAAGGGAGTGTGAGCATTTTTTTTTTATTTAGGAACGCTGTTGTAAGCAATAGCAATGTGTTTAATCAAGCACACTGCTGTAAGTTAGTGATGACAGATAAATCGTATTTTCATCGCCATCGCGATATGAACATGCGCAATAAACACATCGCAAAAGGGTACCAACAACACAATGAATGAGAAAACTAATTTTATTTAGGGACGGGTACCAGATCCCAGTATTAAAAGCAGCCTCTCCCATGCTCTGTCGGGGCTGAGCTCCAAGCTGTCTGTATAAAGTCCAACTGTTTATCCTCGTTTGCCATGTATCTTAAAATTTAGCAAAATCTTGTAAACTTAGCTGCTGGCTGAGACAAACCAGCTCCTTCTCCCTCTACCGGCGGTACCTGCACATGGCTAATTGTTAAGTATGTCAATGATGTCATCGGACCTTGGCGGTGAAGGTGTGAGTACCTGATTTACCTCAGCAAAGGGAGGAGGACAGGATGAATGACTGATCCTGACTCAAGTTGGTGACAAATAAATCTCTTCTTTAGCTCATTCTTTTCTAAACTTCACTCAGTATCTTGATGTCAGGAATATTATTTATTGTATTGACATGTTAGATAGTTTCCATTGCGATAACAATGAGTTTATATCGTAACTTTGCTGCTGTAGACATTACTGTTGCTGCTCTACAAACAACATTTAGCCTAGTTATATTTAAAATATTGTATTCTAATTAGGGGCTGACATGGGAAATGTATAGCTAACATGCACACTTCAATATTTCTTTATTTATCACAAGTCATATCGTCATTGCAATACTGAACATTTTCCTCATATGGGCCTACAGTAAGTAATAACTTATTTAACAGTGAAAGCATGCAAAGTAAAAAAATAGTATTATGTAAGTTCACACCTGTTTTAGCTTTGAATAATATGAATAATCACATATAATGAGCGTAACTCTGTCAGGGTGACTACTTTTACACCGGAAGCACAAATATTAAGCCATGCTCTCACAAACAGACACATTAATAACAAATAACATTTGTTTGTTGTGTGTGTGACGTCTGCGTTGTCTGTGAATGAAAAACTCTGCGTGGGACATTTCCTGAATCGTGCTGAAGCTTAAACTGTTAATCAAACATGTGTGACAGATACAACACCCTTTCACAAGAATGTGGTCCAACCACCCACTGACAGACACACACACACCCACACACACACACACACACACACACACACACACACACACACACACACACACACACACACACACACACACACACACACACACACACACACACACACACACACACACACACACACACACACACACAGAGGTGGTGCTCCAGTCCCTCAGGAGCAATACATTCTCCTTTATAAAGCCATGGATCCATGTTAGTCAGTACTCTGTTCACTTCACCCTTAGGACCCATGGGACTCTGAGTCTAATGTTACACGTGTGCGAGTGCAACATTGTCATTGTTTGCTCCAATAACGCTCCATTATCTGCATAGGAGTCTGATGCTGTCTTTCAGCCGACATCTGGGGAGTTATTTTGGTCCTTAAAAGACCAACTTCTTCACAATGACAGTGTGTGGTTGGGTGCTGCAAACTGATCCTTAAAATGTTGATCATCTACAACAGTGGATCCCAACATTTTACTGTGAACCTGCAAAATCAAACAATGTCTACTGTCTAAATTGTTTAATTTGAAGAATTTTTGAGAGGCCTTAAAATATAAAGTGTCTAGCATTTCACAAGAAAAAAAAACATTATAACAAAGCTTAATTTAAAACAATAATGTCATCTTGTGAGCCCTTGTATTTATCTTGGGACACAATCCCCACTTTGGGAACTGCTGATGTAGCTTTCTCTTTTGCTCCTTTAAGGGTGTTAACGCCTAAAAATAAACCAATCAAAACAGCATTTCTACAGTCTGTTCAAAGAGAACACTTTCTGTTGCTGCACTAGGAAACAGTTTAAATATACTATGCAGTAGAAATCTTGAGCTACTTTATGGCAGAGCACAAAATGCTCTTGTACACAATGCAGTGTTTTTGACCCTGGAGGGGAAGAGGGGGGGAGAAAGAGAGAGAGAGAGAGAGAGAGAGAGAGAGAGAGAGAGAGAGTTGGCATTTGACACTAGATAACAGACTGTTAAACAGCTAAACAGATAGCTACCTTCAGATGAAATAAGTCATTTTTCCTCAATATATCTGCACATGAATGCAGCAGCCCAATTAGACATTTTGCTCAATTTCTCAACTCCAGCAAAAAGTAGTGATTTTTTTTCTGTCACCTCAAATAAATTCTATGAATGGGAAACAATACTCTTGCCATCCCTCCAGCTCTGACACCTCATGTTTAGAATTTCACAAGAATCAAATCTCATCGCAGAACCATTTTAAAACATGATAAGGAAGAGTTGGTGTTGCAACAGAATGAATAAGAGGAGGAGGAGGGACAGGGAGGTGAGTAATCCCATTTGTCATGAAACACTCACTAACATGCAATTACACTGTTTGGATAAAACCTGTGATTTATTTAAACAACGGTAGGCTTGTTCTGCAGCCATGAGACCAATCGGTTAAGCAAAAGTCCTGCAGTGAAATGTCACTATTTAAAGGATATGTCATCCTTTTAATTAAAAAACAGGATTTGTTGACGATAAGTAAAAAATGCCAGGCGTATCTTTTTAGCACTTCTACACAATGTGTCGTTGTTGCTAAAAAAAAAGTCTTTGTAAAATTGAAATCTGCAATCAAATTGACAAAGGAAAGTGACAAATGGTCAGTTACGAAAGAGAGCCTATTTGGTACATCTCAACCTTTGGTCCATAATACTACTCAAAGGAGAAATATAAAACCATGCTGAGACAAACAGAGGTGATTAAGTGTCTCTCTGTGGGGTTTGTAACACAACACAGTGTTATGACTGCGTCTCTGGGGCCTGATTCATTCTGTATGTGGTTCATTACACAACAATGCAAAATAACAAGATTCATTCACAAATTGCAAAGACACCTGAGCTGTAAAACAGGACACACGCTCCATTGCTTCGATTTGTTGTTACAGAACCCGACTCGGTCTGTGTTTATGTGTGAGAGCAGCGCGATGACGCAAGTCTCTCTTATCTCTGTCTTTATCCCTTTACTTCCCACTGTTATTCCATCTCCCTCCTGTGTTGTCTTCTCCTCCGATTCTCTCTAGTTTTTTCTCCCACATTTATTTTATCTCCCTCCTGTAATTCATTCATTCATTCATCTCTCCTGCTCCTGTTTTCCTGCTCTCATTCATGACCTGTGACTGGATTACAGCATCCAAGTCATCCTTTCTCAGCTCTTTGTGTGTGTGTGTGTGTTTAATGACTCAACTCACAGCGTAAAAAAAAATCTGTTAAAATCTGAGCTACTGCAGAGGGGAAAACTAGAGATGGTCCGATACCACTTTTTGCTTCCGTACGATTCGATACGAACTTGTATGGCCGTCAGATCCGATCGATACCAGCGTGTATATATTTCATTATGTTTTAACATCTGTATACTACTATCTCTGTATGGATGTGATATGATTTCTTTTTTGTTGTCGGTCTGGCTCAGGTTAAACTCTTTGTGAAACATGAACAAACGCAAAAAGGAATGCCCCAGAACTTTCTTTTATAGTTTTAATGAAAAAGAACATAAATAAACTACTTAACGTAGATTTTCTTTAGGGCTTCATAGCGGTATCGGATCGGTGCATAACCCAGTACTTCGAACCGATACCAGCGTTTTAGGCAGATCAACGATATGTATGATTTAGGGAAAACATACAAAGTTCTCTGCATAGGTGGACCAAGTGCAACATCTAAGAATTATGGCGTTTTTCCATTACGTGGTACCTGCTTGACTCGCCTCGAATCTACTCGCCTTTTTTGTTTTTCCATTATGAAAAAAAGTCCCTGGTACTAGCTAACAGGTACTTTTTTTTTAGTATCACCTCCGTCGTGGTTCCAAGCGAGTTGAGGCGATACCAAAAGGTGACGTGAAAACGTGCAGACTACGGATTGGTCGGCGAGAATCGTCACTAATCACTGCGTCACCACTGCTAGCGACAGACGGGGTTGTCCTGAACAAACAAGCTTCTTTGGAAACTAAATTTGTCTCCTGGCAGTGGCAACAAGATTTAAAAACAACAAACCTTCGACGTTCTGTGTGTGTGTGTGTGTGTCGCATTAGGTCACGGCAGTTTTCCTGCGGCGTCGCTATGACGACCAGCCACGCTCGCGTCACGCATGAGGTAGTACTAAATCTGCAATGGAAAATGGAGGACGGGGCACCGCGGCCGGGTCGAGTCGAGCCAAGCTGGTACTAGCAGTGGGTAAGCGCCATTACAGACAAACCGAGGTGATTGACCACAGATATATTGGTATCAGCGTATACGCTGACAGATACAGTAAGTAAAAAAAACCAAAAACACGCATACATGGGATTAAAACTGTATGGTAATTTCAAATTGTAATCCCATAAACTACTCGTTACTGAAAAAAAGTATTGTGTACTGGCCAATTCTGCTTCCAACTGCATTACAGTTCAATGACAACATCATTTTGACTAACAATGCAATCTGTAGTTATCTATATTTCATAAATCGGGAACTGTCTTTGCGTGTATCACACATGCGCAGGCACGTAAGGCTTGTATCGTGTGGACGCTCCGACAGTTTTGTTGTCATTACTTAGAATTCCTCATGGGGGGCGACAGAAACTACACACTATAGCTTTGTAATTACAGGAGCGCTTGGAGTGAAATGTCGATACTAGTTTAATAAACACATGATTGTTCTGTAAAGTACTTGTAGAGACAATATAATCTGCGAGTCGGGCTTCGGAGACGCTCCCGGTGTGGTATGGCGCGTAGTGGAGGACGGAAATAACAGGAACGCAGCACAGACGCGCCCGGTGGAAAATGGCTGCAAGATTTGATAGGTTGTGGAGATGGGTTTGGGAGAGGGAGGGTTTTTATTTTGTGTGGAGTGTTCAATGTTCTAAATAAATATCAAAATGTTCTATTTAAATAGGATAAATAGGTTTGGAATTATTTTTACAACTGAAATTAATTTGTTGTTATTACAGACGTAAAGTACTGGAAAAAAAGGGTACGGTTAGGCACCGGAACAGAATTTCAGGTACCAGTAAAAATGTGAACGGTACCCAACCCTACTCACCCAAGCCATATCTCTACGTGCTGTAGGCTAGACGAAAAAAAGGGGACACGTCGAATCGCACATGAGCTGCAGCCGAGGCCGCGACCGATTGAACTTATAGTTAGATAAAGTTGCGGAAAGAAAATACTGGGAACCAAGCAATCGGCCCTTTCTGAAAAGGCACGTGCACTAGTTAGGCTAAAAGATGCAAAACCACCAGTAACGTCCCATAAGCAGCATCAGCCCAGTCATTACCACAGCTACAGATGCAGAGTGACATTCTGCTGCTTCCTGTTAAGGGGAGAAGGAAGTGCTGGACAGTTGTCTTTTCGGATGAGTTGATAAGGAGCAGAGTTTGTCGGATTGAGCGAAGTTTACGACAATAGTAAGGGTGGAGTATACAAGTTTTGCATATGTGTGGGTTTTTTTTGCGATCAAATTTGTATTTTCCATATGTAAATAAACATGCAAAAGGGCAACATTTTTGTTTACGTGACGTGTGTGTGCTTATGTTCAATGAAGAGTGAGTCTGTTACAAAAGAAAGGATAAGCCTCTCAAGTAACCTGCCGTTCAACACATTAGATTAAAGACAACCAGAGTGTGTAATCCTCTGTCTCAGTATGTCGATCTTTCTCTATTACTTTCTTTTCATGCTGGACTATGTGTTGCCGTTTTCTCCTTATCGTCTGAACCCCCTTTGTTGCTTTTCATCAATGTACGGCCTGTGTCGCGTCATTGCTTTCGTTTTCCTTTTCAAAATTAGCTCTAACCTGATTTCACTTTCCTCTATTTCTGGTCGCTTCCCCTTTTTTTTTCTTCATCTCTCTCATTTACTTTCTCCAGAGGGGATGTGTTTTCTCTCTTCAAGATTCAAAATAAGAAGATAAAAGAAAAAGAAGAGAAAAAAAACTACAGCAGCTTTCTCTTTTCATCAACCATCACTGTAGCTGCCCTCGGAGAATATCTTGCCCTAGTATCTGAGCAAAAACACAGTGCAAAGACACTCTCGGCACTTGTGTGAGTGCTGTGGTGGTGTGCACGCAAAACATGGGGGCGTTGAGCAGCGCTGCAAAGAAATAATGATGACAGGAACACCCCAAAGAGGGCGAGAGTGAATGGGAGGCCATTGACACATTCAAAAAAAGGCTGACTCCCCGCGCCTCATTTCTGCAGAGGAAAGTGAAGAAAAGGAGGCTCAGACGGAAGAAATCGGGAAGCACAAGCGATTGAAGCAACGTAAATGGACGCAGTGAATGTGTAGCTTTGTTCCTCTTCCTCCTCTGTTGACTAGTTTCAGTCGGCAACACTCATGTGTACAGTTACAGACGCGGTGCTCCACTCGTTATTCTAATCTTCTCTGACATGAACACATTCAAGGATACACAGGCGTGAATGCTTTCAGTGGCTGTGTGCTTGACTAGCAGGCCTGGGAAATAGGCTTTAAGGAAGGGAAGAAGTGAGGGGGGTTGTTAGTGAGAAAAAAACAAGCAGTGGACTCAACCAAGGGTGAGAGAGGAGGAAGACTAGAGAGAGAGAGAGAGAGAGAGAAAGTGAGAGAGAGAGAGAGAGAGAGAGAGAGAGAGAGAGAAGTCAGTCAGTCAGATAGAAACTGGAAAACGGTTAGCTGTGGAGAAAGCTACAACAGGAAATGAGATGAGGAGAAAGGAATTTACACTGGATCCAAGATGTAGTTTAAAGCAGTGAACAACCCTGTGTGTGTGTGTGTGTGTGTGTGTGTGTGTGTGTGTGTGTGTGTGTGTGTGTGTGTGTGTGTGTGTGAGAGAGAGAGACACACACCGTGAGAATGGAAAGAAGGACTGAAACTTGTAAGAGGACAATTTATTATCCCACAGTCAATACTCAGTTCCTTTGATGGTCCTAAATAGAGACTCAAAACAAGAACCGAAACACAACTGTAAGTCTTTCTTTCTTCTTCTGAAAATGACAAAACATAAAAACACTACACACCCCCCCCCACACACACACACACACACATGCACACAAACAACCGTGTAGACTGGAAATGATCTTCTCTCACTCTGTCTCTTTACCTTACTGTAGATAATAACAGACAAAAAAAACACCAAAATGATCAGTTCTAGAATATGAAAATGCAAGTGTTTTTGTAAATGAAGTGCCATAATCCAAGGTGAGCACCCGTCAAGAGGTCCAACTCGGAGAATAAACATGACACCACTGAAATGAAAATAAGCAACACTGTCCGTGACCGACAGGCAGCCGCTTTGAACCCACTCTTGCTATTCTTGAAACCCACTATCAATGAAAACCTGTTAACCTCTAAAAGCCTAGTTTCACCCTTCAATTACCACTCCACCTCGAAGGTTTTAAAAGGTACAGCCCTCTGTGGTCAGCTTGCATGTCAGTTACAGAAACGTCAGATAGTGACAACGTTTCACAACTGCAGCAAACCACCAGTGCGGCATGATCTACTTCTTCACTGTCCAAATATGTTCCTGACAATCACAGTTTTGCCAAAAATAGCTTTAAAAAAGCCATTTCAGGGCTCTGAGGAGGGCAACACTGGGATAATGGTTGGTAATAAATAAAACTACAAACTTTTTATAGCCTACATGGGCTGAATGTTTGCTACAAAAGACAAGTTTGAATGGAGTATAACTATAAGTAGCTTAAAGGTCAGGTAAAAAAAAAAAAAAGATCCCACCCTGTTTGACAACATGACATATGTCACAGTTTACAATGAATCGGCTTGTTTTATATTTAATTGAAGCTACGTTTACATCTCTGATACTGAGCCATAAATCCAAGACCAAGACACAATCTTTTCTACACCACAACATTAAATAGTACTGATTATGTATGCATCATTTAGAAACATTTCTCCTAAATTTAGCCCGATATATTTAATGTCTTTAGAAAATGTGGGCTCTTGACTACAATTTATAATAATGTTTTCTGGGTTTGAACAAATCTGGTGAGTCAGTGCCTTAACTGTCAGTGTCATATACTTATTTTGCTCTTATTTAACAGCTGGTTTGGTTTATAAGCTGGTCACAGCAGTAGATCTACCTACTGCTGACTGTACCAACCTACACTTTTACATGCAATGCTGCTTGTCAGAAATTGTCCGCCAGCTGTGCTGAGCTTGTCGAGCAGCATGAGGAGGAACGGTGTGGAAAAAATGGGAGTTTACAGTTAAAGACTGGCTGTGCTGCACACCACAGTCTCTTTGATAAACCGGTGTTCAGTTACTGATCAAACTCGCTCTCCATTTAGTGTGTCCTAGAGCTAATGTTCAGACAGAGTTGTTTCGTCTCAATGAATAACTTAAGTAAAACTAAAATACACAAACATGCACACTAAAGGGCACGTGCAGGAAAGAAAATGAGCTGCTTACATGTTAGAAATTAGGGTCAGAAACCTGGTTTGTTCATTCAGGATGTGGGTGTAATCAGGCCATTGTGGTGCCATGGTGGAGTTAGAAGTACAAGAAGCTGATTTCACAGCGTCATGTTGTTGTTTTTCAAACTTCAAGAAAAAACTATAAACAATGTCAAATGAGGACAACTCTCCCCTACATACACTCACAAACAGGCTTGGCACACACAATAACGAGACGATATCATATCTTTTGCAAGCACAGGAAAGGGAGAGTAGGTTGGGTGCAAGTCCCTGTATGTGGCAACTCTGAGAGTAACACTGTTGCAGAACCTGATTTAATCAGCGTGTGTTGAACTTTCTGTTGAAGCAATTTCGCTTTTTCACAACATAGAAACGATATGGTAACTTGCTTCTGACACATTTGGAGTTTCTCTCCCTACTTGTTCGGCACGGTGAACGTTTTCGTGCTCATGTCATTGTCAGCAGGTAGAGGTCACACCAGGGAGGGATCAAGTCTACTTCTACCACGGGGCACGTGAAGGACATCATGAAGGAGCGGCACTCTATTTACCCCTGCTGACCCTGCATGCTGGGTCTACGGCTGTATTTCCCCGCTATTCCTGGTACTGTGTTGTCGTGGAGGGCACATTACCAAGCGCAGGGAGAGCTGCAACCCGGATTATTCCACCAGCCTAAAGCTGCCTGGACCGAAACACGGCCTGCGTCTAAACAGTCAACACACATGTTTACAGCAAACAAATTCCCAAAGAGCTGGCCTTCCAGAACAAAATGGAGAACCAGTCACATAAATACCTCTATGCACACATTAGGGGTGGTATGCAAGCTAACACCCCCCCCACACACACACACACACACACACACCTTCTTATAATGCAATCATATTCTCGTATGATGCTTGTTATTTTTCTTAATAAATGAATGAATAAATGAACCCTTCACCTAAATAAGAGCGGGAGTCCTCCACACAAAATAGTCCTCGCCTCCCTCTCCCTGTCACTCCATGTCTCCCCTGGACAGGAGGGAGTTTGGGAACCTCTGCTTGCCAGCTGTCAAGGGAAATGGGGGGGGGCTAGTCACTGCTAATTTTTCCCTCCCAGGCTCAGGCCGCATTCACACAGCCTGCGTCGGCCGTCCGACAGTCCGGGCCCTTTCAAAACATTTTGAGTAGTGCGTTTAGGCTGCAGCGGGGTTTGAAAAGTTTAGACCGACTCAACTTTTGGAGAAATGCAACCTTGCGTCACGCTGCGGTGGCCAATCATGTAGCCGGAGATCAGACTTGTCAGTGTGTTTGTGTGAGCTATGGTTTGAGGCGATGTGAGAGTCCCGTACAGTAAACAGGAAACATCACGGCCTTTATCAGTGACACAAGAACGTTTTAAAACACTATGAGGGTAAAAGAAACTAAACACAAGCACTGAACTGCCCGGGAATTTGTGTAATAGCTGATTGTTTCCTGCAACAAGAAAGCACACCCTGTGTGCTAGTTGTCTCTTTTTTTTCTTTCTCTCCAGTGAAATAAAGCTGCGGTCGGAAACGTTGAGATCTATGAACGATCTTACGGAACAGTAATTGTGAAATATAAAGTATATGTGTGCTACGTTGGGGGGGATAAATAACACAACAAGACATCACACAAATGGGCCGTTTGTTAAGTGGCACTCCCACCATCGCAGAATCCTGCGGAAAATCGCTGGATCACTGTTTCTGGTCTTAGCGTAGCTTCAGCCAGCCTCAGTCATCCAGCCTAAGCTGCCTGAATTCAGCCACCCACTCCTATTTCCTCGACCTCCAACACTTTACCTCCTCTAATATGTAATCTAGTGTTTCTTCTAAAGTGGTCCACTCCCACTATTGCCACTACATCCGAAATTACACTTCATACTGTTCAAGAATCAGAATCAGAATACTTTATTGATCCCTCAGGGAAATGATTTAGTTGCAGTTGCTCACAGTCAAATTCAAGGTAAACTAACAGTAAGAAAAGCCAATATGTGTATAAAGTAACAAAAGTAACATAGCTACAGTAAGAAACAAAAAATGTTAAGTAGAAGTAAGTGAGATTAGGTTACATGTAAGATTTGGTTAAAAAGATTGTTTCAAATGGATTGTTACAACACTGTAAAGCCTCAGCAGTGCAGGTTGAGTAGCTTACGAGGAGAACTAATGCCGTGTTCAGTGGAGATCTAGTCCCAGGCCAATCCAATAACTTACATCCTCTGCCACATCACCTGGCACCAGGCGCACACTGAACTCTGGAAGGATCTAAACCTTTAAATTGGGGATTGAACAGCAAAGCCAAATCTAATTCATTCAATATTTCATTTCATTGTTCCACAGATGTACCATTGCTCACTGACACTGACCTACTAGCAGTGGGGTTTAAGATGTCTAAGCAATTCATTTTTTAAAATTAATTTAAAGGTCCCATGGCATAAAAGAAATTTAACTTTATGAGGTTTTTTTAACATTAATATGCTTTTCCCCAGCCTGCCTATGGTCCCCCAGTGGCTAGAAATGGCGATAGGTGTAAACCGAGCCCTGGGTATCCTGCTCTGCCTTTGAGAAAATGAAAGCTCAGATGGGCCGATCTGGAATCTTCTCCTTATGAGGTCATAAGGAGCAAGGTTACCTCCCCTTTCTCTGCTTTGCCCGCCCAGAGAATTTGGCCCACCCATGAAAGAGAGACATCATGGCTTTCAAACGAGCAAAGTGGCAGTTGGTCAAGAAAAAGAAAGAAACCAATATATGGTTTGATGTGTTTTCCAGTGTTCCAAGTTTGCTAAACTGTGTGTCTAGCGGTGACAGAGAAGTCGAATGCACGCATGTTGTTGTTAATTAGTGCAAAGTCCTGACTCCAGCTGTGCCACTGAGAGTCCCCCCTGTCTCTCTGAGACACAGTCGCTGACAGATGAAGCACAGCCTGCTCCTGTATGTGAGACACCACCTCTGTCCCTCGCTCTGTGTATCCCTACATCTGCTTTGCATTAGCTTGTTGCCATGCAGGAAAAAACACAAATTCTTTTGTAGTCTATTCCAGCTAATCAGGAAGTGAATTGGGGGTAGTGTCCTGTTTCCTGTGTTCGCCAGACACAACGGACTCGGGCCCAGTAGCCCCGTTCGGTTTCCGAATCCAGTGTGTTCATCCAGGAAACTGAGGAGAGTCATCACCTGGTGGAGCTTAACAATTATAAATCATCTCTCTCTCTTCTCTCTCTCTCTCTCTCTCTCTCTCTCTCTCTCTCTCTCTCTCTCTCTCCTACAGATATTTGGCAGATTTTCAGCTCTGAGTCATCAGCCAGCCTCAGTCTCATGCCAAAGGACAAGACTTTGATGAAAACAATGTAATGCAAGGGTTACATTTCCGGGAGCAGAGTGCCGTAGGGATCGGACTGACAGCGAGTATGACTGCTGCTAGTAACGGTGTAAACTCTACTGTTGTCACTGTATGACAATACAGAAGAACAGTACAGGCTTAGAAGTGAAAACAACATAAATGTGCTTCATCAGTAAACTGTAAATAACAAGTCATGACATCATGCTATAAAGGCAGGAATCTGTGTGAGTCCGTCCAGTAATCTGTCTTTGAATTTGGTGACCCACATACGCGAAAGACATCACACGCAGCACGCTGTGTGCGAAAAAGGTCAAATGCAGCACCCTGTCTGCAGCGGGCTACTGTCGACTATTTGGAAATGAATATCTATGCTGTGTATTTCACCATGTGTGTTTCTGAGCGCGGATGCTGGGTATACCAATGTTACAATCAAACTCTTCTTCATTTCCCTGGATTCAACGAGTGGATAGCCTACAGGAATACTGCTGCAACTCAAATTGTTTGTCACACTAACTTATAACACTAATATCCTGACCTCCGCTAAATAAATCCATGCTTTGAAGCAAAATTAAAGAGAGCCAAGATGAAAATCTTCTACAAACTGCTATTTCTTAGCATTTTTGCTTGAATAAATGACTTAAACAGCAGTTTCCGTTATTATTTTGACTAATTGACTAGCGGTTGCAGGCAGCTCTACTACAATCCAAAATAAGATTTTACATCCGAAAGTTTAAAAATCAATCCACCTCAACTAACTACAACCGTAAAATGCTACTTACACATGAATGCATTAGTAATAATTCTGTAATATACAGTGTATAACTCACAGGGATCATTTTTCTGTACTTTGACATTTTTAATACTTTATGTAGGCTACATTTTGGTCTTCTGGACTTTAACTTAAGTAACATTTTCAAAACTGAAACTTGAAACAGAGTATTTTACAAAGTGGTATTGCTACTATTAGTTAAGTAAAGAACCCGAGTACTTCCTCCACCAGTGCACTTTGCTGCCGTGTTAAGTAAGCAGGCTTGTTTCTAGGAAAGAGGTTTGTGACAGACAGAGGTCCTCCACTCATTCAGTTTTCATTCACAGGAAGTCAATGCTGCTGGCTGACTGAACATTCATTCAGAAAGTGCAGTAATCTAACAAGGCCTTTGTGATTTAACAACTCTCCCTGGAGCTGCATGTCTGAGCAGCCTATCATCTCACTGAGGCTGGACTACTTGATAAACTTGATTCAGGGTGGTTCTCCCTCCAGCTGTTTCCAGCCAATTTAACAGCAGGTACGGAGCTTAATAACACAGCCTAACTTTGTACATCAGCTCAACTTTAAAAAGGGCCACCCCATTGTTTGTATCTGATGCTGGCATCATCACACTGCCCCATGTATGTGAGTTTGTCGTCAATTTTTATTTCTCTGCTCATTCCTCCTGTCGCATGTTTGGAGTACAAAACAAGCGGACAGCACAGCCAGGATGAATGGCTCACCAGATATCAGTGAAAACTACAGCAGATGCTTCCAAACGTCCCATGTTGACCCAAGATAACATTTTAGAGCAGACAGAGGAAAAGAGTGTTGCTTTGAATGTTTTCATATTAAAAAGGAAAAAAAATAGGTCAGACTGCATCTTAGACTTCTTCCCCTAACAAAATAAACGCTATAACCTGTACTATAATTACAGCTGAAACAATTGGTCGAACAATTGGATTAGTTGATTGATAGAACATTCAATTTATCATTGAAATACTTATTCCAGCGTCTCAATTAGAAAGATATGCAGCTTTTGTTGGTTTCATATCACTATAAATTTGAAATATTTGTCTTTTCAACTATTGGTTCAACAAAACAGACTACTTGAAGACACTAAATAAATTGACAATAGAGAAAATTATTTTCAGATTAATCTGAAAATTAGTTGTAACCTTAACTTCAATACTGCAAGTACTTAACTTAAAAGTAAGCTTACAGGTGACTTGATTTTTCACTCCTGTTTTAATATTATTATTATTATTAATATAGTCCAAGAGATGTATGTGGTTAGGTAGTTGGCATTGTGTTATTACTCCAGTTTAAA
This sequence comes from Perca fluviatilis, assembly GCF_010015445.1. NCBI lineage: Eukaryota > Metazoa > Chordata > Actinopteri > Perciformes > Percidae > Perca > Perca fluviatilis. The sequence continues at coordinate 21,532,675 of NC_053114.1, forward strand.
GACATCTCTGAATTGCATGAAAACACAGTCCTCTCCACTAAATCCTCCACTGCAAACTGTACTGTGTCTCCTCATGGCCTCCTACAAACCAGGGGTACTCACTGAAGACCAGCTAGATATCTAAAAATAGAAATCTGGGCTAACAATCAATAGCTAGACAGTGAAGCCTAAAGCTGTTTGGAGGGGGGAGGCCAGAGAGATAAGAAGGGGGTGCAATAACATGAATGGGTGGCTGCAGCTAAGGTGTAATAAAGGATTTATTTGATGTTTAGTGTCCAGAAAAAGCATCTGGATATGTGCAGCTGTGGAGCCTTTATGTCGAACAGCCTGCTAAATATCACCCAGCAGTTCCAGTTCAAGTCTCCATATGTGAACCTCAAACACACCTGATTTGGATTCTTATGCCAGCTGCTAAATTCCCACAAGGCTTTGAATGTCTCGACCCCCCCCCCCCTCTTTAAAATGTTTACAATTTGCAGTTCTTCAGCGCCGAGAGAAAAGCATGCGATTTCAATTGCAATAACATCAGAAACAAGACAGATATGTCTCCAGCCCTCACTGCCCGCTTGGCCCGTTAACATGGAGCCATCCATTGAGGCGCTCAGACTGGGGGTAGGGATTTTTCTTCTTACCTATTTTTATTTTAACGCTCTGGAAAACCCGGAGACCTTCCTCTTCTACCGCCATGCTTTCCCCGTGGCTCTTTCCCTTTTGAAAACTAGATTAAGACAGTCCTCCACGGTGGTCGGTTCTGGCCTCTCCAGCGCACGGATAATCCAGGGGTTTTGCACATCTATGCACTCCGGACAGCGATTACACTCCGGTCCCGATCACTGCTTCTGCTGCTGGCTGAGAACAAGCGGGCAGATTCAGCTTCAGACCCGCAGCAGCAGCAGCAGCGGCGACAGTGGAGGTGTGGCTCCACACAACACCGCCCACACATAAGTATGGAGGGTGATCTGTGCCACAAACAGAAGGCGGAAAGGAAGTGGTGTCATTGACGAAATGAAAGACAGCCCAAGTGCCGCCCACTAGGGGCGACCTGACTAGCTCACCCCATGTAGTTCAGGTTCAGGTTCAGGTTCAGGTTCATTTATTTGTACCCGTAGCCGTCGATTGGACGGCAGATACTGGAACTCATAATACAGCGGATGAAGCTGGTCACTCAGGATGGAAATACCCATGCCTAGTATACAGCGAAGCTGGGTTCAGTAGTGGTTCCCCAATCAACCTACTGGACCATTTCACAATCTGGTTAATAGAGTTCCGGCTCTTTAAAGTTAAGTTCCCGTACCAAGACAGCAGAGAAAAAGAGAGTACGGATTCAATAAAAGCACGATAAAACATACTCAACAATGTTTTCTCAATTTGAAATTTGTTTCCTTAAAAAGAACAGACGTTGATGCCCCTTTTAACACACCGTTTCACAGTTGGCTTCAAAACTCAGCTTTGAATCAATGATTGTCCCAAGGTATTTGTGAGACTGCACACACTCCACTGGTTCACCCTTGGATGTAGGCTGAGTCCTTGGCAGCGGCCCGGGGGTTCGTCCCTCCTCTCTCTCCCCTTTCCTGTCTTCAAGCTATCCTGTCCATTAAAAGGCCATAAAAAGCCCATAAATAAAACAAAATATTTTTAAAAATTGCTGCCCACTCTCACAAACATATAATAGGCTCGTTCGAGATGAGCCAGGCCTGCGCAGTTGCTTATCACTGACTGCACCGACCCAGGCGGACCCAGGGCTTGACGGGAAATGCCTGGCTCTCAGCTGATCAAACAGCTGATTGGCTCAGAATCAACTCAACATGATGACGTTTTATAAATTATAAACTTTTTATTGTTTTTTAATTGGAGGGATTTTAATTGCTATATGTCTAATCTAAAGGCTTATTCTGTTCAGAACATACGTTGTGTGGCTGATAGTGATAGTGACGTTTAAAAGTCAGAGAGACTAAATCCCTTCAGATTACAGATCATCTACAGTCTGTTGTATATTTACATCAGCAACAGATTGCATGTAGAGCATTTTAACAGCTACTCTGTCTTAATAAAACAACTGGAGACTGTGTACAAGCTGATATATGGGTCTGGCGAGGCGCAGTTCATCTCGAACGAGCCTAATAAAATAAATAAATACAAATTAATCATGTGGCAACTTACCAACAAGTTAACCATTATTTAGCTATATGGCAGAAATGCATGTTATTAAGATACGATATAACTTGATTTATCCCAAACCATCTTGCAAGTTGCAGCACAGTAGGGAAACATACAAATATATAGAGTGCAAATATAAACTATAACATGTCAAATATCAATGAGGTGTAAATCCCAAAATATACACAGTCCTAAAAATATAAACTGGTTAATGGTAATGTGCAAATATGATATTGCACACAACTTGCCAATGAAAATTCCCTTCATAAAAATGCTCTAAAATATATTATAGGCTCAAGATTTCTGTGTTGTGGTCATATCCCTGGAAACCACTGAGGTCTTAAGTCCTGTCTCGCAACATATTTTAACCCCTTACAGCCCAGGGTTCTTGCACACTTGCTGTATGACAGTGAGCACTTTCAGGCATGTCACAGAATTTATTTATTTTTTTGTCATGCCCTCTTTGGAATCCCAACCAAATTCATGACCTCCGTACCACCCCACTCCTGGTTAACCAGTTTAATTTTAAGCAACCAATAACAACATTGATGAAAGGAGCAATAAAACAAGCATTATCTAATGTTGTGAATATGAACGGGTTCTTCACTAGTGTTTCTCATGAGTTACTGCTGTGCAAATGAAAAATATTAAATGTTTTCCAAATCACCTAAACAGTTTTAGACAAAATATGTTGACAGTGAGAGCTAGATATCCTTTGTCATATTTTAGATTTAACTGACATATTTGCTCAATAAATACATATGCTAGAATATATTTATATATGCAAGAATAAATATATGCGATAATGTAAATATTGATCATCCAGAGCTCCTTTTTTAAAGGAAAAAAATAAGTTTCTATATTTGTTCATGCCGGCCACTTATATCAATCATTGATGAGGTGACAAAATGCCTTTTCTTTTCTTTCTCTTCAGTTTTTTCATATGACTGACACTACTGGGTAAATGAGAATAGCTAATTTCTCAAAACAGTGTTCAGGACAGGATGCCATGTCTAGTGCCGAATGGCCACAATATGTATAGTTATGAGAGGTGTTGTATTGGTTTTGTGATTAAAAGTGAATCTTCTCACTTAATAGCAAGAGCAATATGCAAACAAGCAACTTTATTTTGTAATATTGGCAGCAGCTACCAAACACATCAAACTGCCATGTCTCTATGTTGTCATGTTGAAATATTTGACACAAAAAAAGCAGCAATAGTGTTGTGGATGACACTGATCCTTCTCTTCATGCTCCTCTTTGGCATTGATCGCCCCTCATACAAGGCTTCAACGTTACTGCTCCTCTTTGACATTAATCGCCCTTCATAATCTCTACAACGTCATGAGGATAGCTAGACTCTGAATTGACAAGAACTAGCTCGTTCTCTTATAGTGTTTTTTATCAACATACAAAATTATAGTTCCAAAATAACTTGCCATAGTATTTGATGCCATTCCATCAGGCACAATAATGCTTTTTAGAAATACAGGCAGACCTCCACCTACGTTCGCCTCGCTCCCCAATACAGCCAGTCACCAGTTGGAAAAACTCTCTCAACATCCTCAAAATAATAATAAGAACATACATGCCTTGTTTCAGAAAGAAATTGTATCTATTCCACATGTTATGTCATATTGGAACCAGTTTGTAAATGACATTGACTGGAAAAAAGTACCTGGCTGTGAACTAGGTGAAGGAAGTGTTGTTTAGAATAATTAACAAATATTACCCTGCTAATCACTATATGGTTACATTTAAAAGAGAAATAAATACAAATTGTTATTTCTGTGAAGACCCCCCCAGAAACAGTTTTGCACCTCTTTTGGCAATGTTCACACACCAAAACATTCTGGCAAAACTTCAGCTGATTTACCATTGACCATATCTATAAAGATATTGTTTTAATGTGGGAGAATGTGGTATTTTGTTTTTACAAAAGTCAAAGAAAAGAAAAGAATTTTATAATACATTTGTTAATTCTAATGGCAACAATTCCACATTCATAAATGTAAATTCAGCAGTATAAAAACATACTTTATACTTTTCCTCCATGAGTTTGAACATTACATCCATTTAATTTTGAAATCCCATAACAAAAAGGCTTTATAAACATTTGACATATGGACCTCTCATAATATCCTAATGTAATATAGGCTACCCCTGGCAATGTTGTTTTTCTTATTTATGTCCTTTGTATACCTGTATACTGTTCTGTATACCTCTGTATGATTCTCTGTATACTTTTCACTTGTCTGAGTAATAAAGAATAAAAAAAAAAAACTAGCTCATAATGTTGAATGATAATAACACTATATAATTGCACCTGCTGGGTGACCATACTCATATACATCAGCATTTTATTTGTACCTTTCCTCTCTGAGAATTAGCAATGCATCTTCTGTGACTGTTCAGTGTTACTCCCCCTTAATGAGCCTCACATGCAGCAGCTCCCCACATTGTTTCCGACATCAAATAGACTGCAGATGTAAAAAGCAACAAAACAGCTTTAGACTGTTATTTATGTTGAGCAAATGATCTATTGCTGTTCCCATGATCTGAGCTTTACAGGCTGCAAACAACTAAGGACTAGCCTTACTACCATTTCTACTACTTTATGGACACTGCAAAACTCAGGACACGGTGTACAATAGTATGGTCTAAGAAGTGCAGCACAATGACATTAGCTTTGTGCCTTTGAAACCTAAACTGAGCTGACCACTATGTATCATGCAGCAAAATGTTAATTTTGGTTGAGTCTGGGGAATTTTTTATGTTTTCTATGGCCTTACCGTAACATGCACACCACTTAAACTCAAACATCAACCTGCCATTATTGAGTGTTTATTGGTATATGATGCATTTCAAACAACCTAAATGTCCTCTATAAACAGACAGTGTACATACAACAATAATGATTTATTCTGTTTAAGAGGGTTCCTCAAGTGTGCAAATCTCCACTAACTCAAGGGAGGAATCATCCTCAAAAACAGGTGTTTGAGAGCTAGACCATCTACATTTTATGGTCAATACATAAGCGCCTCTTGAATGGTCAAATAAAGGATAAGGAACTGTGTCTCTCAGATACATAATGAAAATATTAATTCCATTAAAAATGCTATTAAATGTATCTAAATCACCACCAAACTCTTATCAAACTATCCTGGTGACAGACAGCCAAAATTATAGTGCCAAAAGAGAAATGTTCTTAAAGGCAGTCACAAAACAAGACAGCAATAACCTGGAAATAATGAATTTGTCACTGTTTTCCTGTTGACACTGATCTTGGGTCAAATTTAACAGATGGAAGAAAGAACAAGGTGCTGGCCTGCTCAGTGGGAGGGATGATGTCTGGACAGGGTTTACCATCCGTTCAGGTGAAAGACAAAGGGTCATCATCAGTCCACACGACCAGCCTATTGGACCACGCATCTGAGATCACCATGAACACGTTCCTCAAAATAGCCTGACTCATGTCTGGGGCGCTCTACAAGCCCAGCCGGCCGAGCCCAACCCAGCAGAGATGTGGAACTAAAAGAACAGTCGGACAGTCTCTTTACCAGAAATGACTGTTAGCTGCAGTGCTTCAGCTGCCAACTAAAGTGTTGGGATTAGCTGTGACTCCTTTAGAACAGCTCTAAATCTAATTGAGATATATATCTCATCGCTACCGTCAGCATGTTAGACCCTCCTCAAGGGGAGAAAAGACAGTCTCCACACTGCAACAACCCTACCATTGCCCAAAGCTAACTGAATGCAGTAGTTGAAAGTAATCAAGTAAATTTACTCAAGTACATTTATATTTGATGCTGCTTGTACTTATACTTCAGTCATTTTAGAGGGAAATATTGTACTTTTTTCACTCCACTACATTATTTGACAGCTTCAGTTTCTAGTTACTTTTTCTAGATTTGGATCACCAATGGTGGAAAGTAACTAACAACACTTACTTTAATTTTGAGGATGTACTCGAGTTCAATGCTGTTTTTCCCAATCTTTTTTGGCTTGTGACCACTTACTAAAAAGCAGTGTCCAGTTGGGGCCTCGTGTGACACATTTCAGATATCTATGAGTTGTTAGCAGTTACACCAAAGAGACATCCCCATATACCACTCTCACAGGTTTCATTTATTCAAGTTCTCAAGAGGTAAAACTATCCAATATTTCACAGTAAACAAAACAGTAAAGATTAGAGAGAAAGGTAAAAAAAATCAACACAGATGTGTGTAGCAGAACTGATTTTTTTTTCTTTTCTCTTCCATTAACCATCTCACAAACTCTTATCTTTGAAAGGGGCCTGATACATCAATGGGCCCGACCCCCAGATTGGGAACCACTGGACTAATACCAAACTGTATATAAAATACTTGACCAGCTATAGTAAAATGCTGCTTACACATTGATGCATCAAATGTCATATATAATAGTATAACACTCACAAGGGCCATTTTCCTGCAGAACGAGTAGTTTGACTTTTGAAAGTCAATTCTGCTGGTAATACTTCTGTACTTAGGTGGGAATTTAAATGCTTGTTACATGCTTGTATTGATCCTTCACATTGTTGCATTGGTACTTTTACTTAAGTTAAGAAACTGAACACAAACATAATTAACAAATATGTTATGATGCATTATTATAGAATAAACTATACTGTATGTAAAAATAGTTGAAATTAGCCCAGCCTTTAGCAGCTGCAACAATAAGGAAGCTTAGTATACATTGATGTATCAATAATTACAGTATAATCCCATAATATTATACATATTGGAATCTATCATGGGCAATTTTGCATAATGAGCACTTTTAGTTTTGGTAATTTATTTTGTATACATAGATTTTTCAATGAATGAATTTAACTTGTATTTCACTTGACTCGAGTATCTCAGTACTTTTTCCACCACTGACTGAATGTGCATATTGTGTCTGTGCATTCTTATCAGTGACACAGTTAACAACATGGTTTGTGTGTTTTGACTATCTCCTCTAAAACTCTGCGACTACTTCCGTAGATAATAATCATGGTATTACCCATGTTGAATAACCTCTCAAGACAAGTTTATTTATTAAGAAAAACTTAACAAAGGGGAAAACAGCAATAGTAAAGGTCCTTTATGTTGGCCACATCCTGTCAGCTGCATGTTTGTGCAGCATGTGGCAATATGGAAGAGTGATTTGGGCTCTAACTTCATTTAAAGTCGATTTAGCCCAGCAGGTAAACGGAGGACTCTCCTCTTGACTTTTAACTTTGCATGCACAGGTCACTGATGCACAGATCAGTCAAATCACCGTAATATAAGAGTACAATGCAAGAGTCAACGTTTGCCACTATCAATACATAACAACCAAAGTAGTATCATATCTGCAAAAAAAAAACGGGGGGAAGCGAATACAGTCTTTTGTAGCTGCTGTATGCATGGCATCACATAGGGAAATAATGCTTTAAAGACGTTTATGACGTGCATTTATTTCAGTTTAGCTAAAGTGGCTACGCCCTGTGGTAAGCCACAAGCCTGTGTGTGTAACTGTATGTGTGTGAGTGTTAATGGTATAAGACAGAGAAACAGAAAAAAGCCTCATATTTTGGAGGTCTAACTTATCTCGAGCAAAAAAGGAAACAAGTAATATCAAAATATGTGTCCCAAGTGTGGGCGTGGGATTAAAGATAGACTTTATTAATCCCACACTGGGGGAATTCCTGAAAAAACAGTGTCTGTGTAAGTGTGTGCATATGTTCATGTATGCGTGACAATACAGAGCCACTGACAGAAAAAGGAAGAGAAGGCAGATGCTGACCCTAAACAGATTAGTAAAAGGATGCTCACTGTTGTTTTATTATGTACAAGCTAGCCACCAGAGCAGTATTGGCCCACTTAAAATAACTGCACACTTACAACTAACCCTCCCAACCGCAGCTGCTTGTTTTTTTTTCTTCGTAAGTACAAGCACACACCATAACATAGAGTGTAGAAATGTGTATGGATATGGTATATGTAAGTCAATGTGAAATAGACAGAGAGTACTGAGTTGAACAGATGGCGATTGACATGTGCAAAGTTAATCCTGGTATTATGTAGGAAAAAAACAAATGAATAGTACATTAATCAAATCTTAGACAATGCATGTGATTTGGTATGTGGAAATAACACCACGGCAACTTTATCTTAAATATACCCAACTTACATAAGCTTAACCTCCATGTTGATCAGATTTGTTATTTTTAAATTGATTGTTTCCACCTTCCTCCATTCTCAACACAGCATCTGTAGAAAATAAACATACAAAAAGCTGAAATCATGCTGTAGGCTAGTAGTGGGGTTACAGAGAAACTAATGAGCAACACATGCAGATATGCGGATAGTCATTTCTCCATCCTTTCAGTTGAACCAGAAATCCAAACATTTATCCAAACACAACCTTTTGTTCACCTCCCAGTCTACAGATTAAGATTAAAAAATTATATTTTATCAGTTTATTTATTTTATCCTATGTTATCCTAATCTAACCATTAAAATATGGAGTGAAAGTGGTCTATTGTTTATAATAATAAAATAAAAAATGTTTACTAAAAATCAACCTGACACAGTAAACTAAGAACCCACCAGGTTAAGCCCCAAATCAGCAAACTACACATCGCTGTTTAGGAGATAAATCTGTATCTCAAAAATGTAAACCTTCCTGACACTAAGAAAACATCTCTGTTTATGTTTGCTTGCTTTATTATCCAGATAGCTCGGAGTCTGTTATGAGCCTAAGAGGTTAAGAATCATCTCACTTCATGGAGGATATGTAATCCTTCAAACCACTTAAATGCATGAAAAAAAGGGCATACAAGATTTAACTTAACAGAATCAAATGTAAGGTACATTGTAAGTGCACAGTGCAGTGTAAATTGCATTGTGATTGGTGCAAGCAGCTATTCTTCAAAAGATGGATATTTGCATGAAGACTTGTTTGAAAGGTAAATCTGTAGACATCCGATTCCATTATGTTGTCCCTTAATATGGTACAAAATTGAATTTTAGTAGCAGCACTGCCAAACTTTGCAATTAATGACTTCCGTTTAGTATGGTCAGCCAAGAGAACAAAGTGTGACTGCAGCAGTGACACAACTATCAGTATTACAGCACCACCTAGTGCCCACTTATTGGATAAATGAACCAGCTACAAGATTTACAGGGTGGAGGGGATATTTTAGGCCTGTAGTTTTATGCCAGTCTTCTTTTTCCTCTTAGACTGGTCTAATGCAAGTTATACAGTTTCACACAATTAAAGGCTACTATTAGTTTAAGCCTAAAAAGTTAGCCTCCTCTGCTAAGAGCAATGTTTCCATTGTGACAATCAGTGACACATGCTGACCAGTGGCAACTTAATGATACAAAAAAAGAGGAAAACATGACTCATGATTTGCAGTTTTCTAACAATGTTCTAAAGAGCAAAAGGAATAGAGAGTTTTTAGAGAGTGCAGTGACTGGTTGGAAATTTACAGCGGAAGTATTGAGCAAAAGCATCTCAGTTCTGCACTTAGTTGAGGTGGTATATTACTGGCCGTTTTTTTGTATTGTTACACTCTTGTCCTTTTATTCTTCCAGAAGGCTGCTGGAGTAAAGGAAGCTGAGCACTTTGACACAGTTGCTCAGTCAGCCACGTTTTTAGTAATTTCAAGAATTTTCTTTGGGGAATTTAACCAGAATCCATAGAAAATCAGTCCTACCTTAATTAGTCAAGAAATAGACAGCTTTGCGCAACCCAAGAATTTCAGCATTTGTGGAGTGTGAATATTAGAGCTGAGAATGCAAAGTGATGCAAAGATAACGGTAGAGTGATGAAGATGTCTATCAACTACTTTTTGTACAGGCTGAAACACTGTGGGTGTGCATACTATGGGTGTGTAGGGCTTTTTATGTGCATTATCAATAATGTGAAATAACCTTCCATTCTAGGCTTTGATTAAGTGCATAGGAAATTTTATTTCCTGAGCCCAAACACTGCATATTACATCTCAAATCTAAGTTATTTTGTTCTTGAATTCAAATACAGCAGACAGCTCATATGATAATTATTGATAAAACGGCATGCAAATTACGGTACACTCATAATGATGACACGGCCCCTAACTTTGATCAAATGCAGTACGTCCATAAGTCCTCTGTTGTTTCAGTTTGTGTTGTGTAAAGTGTTCACATGGTCCTTATATCAAAACAAATTTCATTTCATTTTTTTCCCTTATTAATGGGGTTGGGACCATCAGTTGTGTTGTGCAGAAGTCAGGTTGATACACAGCCATATTATGGCAAGAACCAGTCAGCTAAGTAAAGAGAAACGAGTGGCCATCATTACTTTAACAAATGAAGGTCAGTCAGTCCGGAAAATTGCGAAAACTTTGAATGTGTCCCCAAGTTGCAGTCGCAAAAAACATCAAGCGCTACAACAAAACTGGCTCACATGAGGACCGCCCCAGGAAAGGAAGACCAAGAGTCACCTCTGCTGCTGAGGATAAGTTCATCCGAGTCACCAGCCTCAGAAATCACAAGTTAACAGCAGCTCAGATTAGAGACCAGATGAATGCCACACAGAGTTCTAGCAGCAAACACATCTCTAGAACAACTGTTACAAGGAGACTGCACGAATCAGGCCTTCATGGTCAAATAGCTGCTAGGAAACCACTGCTAAGGAGAGGCAACAGAAGAGATTTGTTTGGGCCAAGAAACACAAGGAATGGACATTAGACCAGTGGAAATCTGTGCTTTGGTCTGACGAGTCCAAATTTGAGATCTTTGGTTCCAACCGCCGTGTCTTTGTGCAATGCAGAAAAGGTGAACGGATGGATTCTACATGCCTGGTTCCCACCGTGAAGCATGGAGGAGGAGGTGTGATGGTGTGGGGGTGCTTTACTGGTGACACTGTTGGGGATTTATTCAAATTGAAGGCATACTGAACCAGCATGGCTACCACAGCATCCTGCAGCGACATGCCATCCCATCCGGTTTGCGTTTAGTTGGACCATCATTTGTTTTTCAACAGGACAATGACCCCAAACACACCTCCAGGCTGTGTAAGGGCTATTTGACCAAGAAGGAGAGTGATGGAGTGCTGCGCCAGATGACCTGGCCTCCACAGTCACCGGACCTGAACCCAATCAAGATGGTTTGGGGTGAGCTGGACCACAGAGTGAAGGCAAAAGGGCCAACAAGTGCTAAGCATCTCTGGGAACTCCTTCAAGACTGTTGGAAAACCATTTCAGGTGACTACCTCTTCAAGCTCATCAAGAGAATGCCAAGAGTGTGCAAAGCAGTAGTTTTGATGCCTTCAGTGAGAATCTACAATGTAAATAGTCATGAAAATAAAGGAAACGCATTGAATGAGAAGGTGTGTCCAAACTTTTGGCCTGTACTGTAAATTGTTCAGTACTATTCTTTCTGGCAGAATTTATCATTATGATAAACTTCATTATTTCCTGGATTTTGTATCATCATAGTCCCTATATATGTAAAAAATGCAGAAAAGGGATTCAAATAGAAAACATTTAGACCCATGCATGTATGATCAGCAAAATAGTAGGATAATATAAGGGTAAAGTTAGCTCAAACATTAAGCGACATAATGAAAGGCCTGCTGAATAAAGTTTCCAGTAGAGCGCTGTGGCTGGCCCTGCCCCTTTAACAGCTCTCCTCCCCGTCTCTCCCACCGTGGTGTTGCTCTCTTCCCCATTTCGTTGCTTTGTTTTCATTGTCGCTTCTGATCATGGCTGCTCATTCTACCGAAGAACCGTTCCCCTTTCACGGGCTGCTCCCCAAGAAAGAAACCGGCGCCGCGTCTTTTCTCACCAGGTTCCCCGAGCACGATGGCCGAGGAGTGCTCATCGCTATCCTTGACACCGGCGTGGATCCCGGGGCTCCCGGCATGCAGGTAAATCTGACCGGCTGCCTCACGTTAGCTACGAGCTAACTGGTGCAAGCTAGCAAAGCTAAGGCCCGACTCATACAGTCACCTAACGGCAACTGCTAGCCAGATGGCTAGCACCGATTGATAAACACAACTATGACAATTAACTTCATAGCTTTTATGACAACCAAATCAACACAAAGCCATTGATAGCAAGCATTTCCTCCTTGTGTCGAATTGTGTTTCGGTGCTAGTCTAACTTACAAGTAACTACTAACATTAGCGATAACGTTGGCTAATTGGGCTTACCTGCTAGCCTGTTAGCCTGGCAGCTAACGGCATAACTCGTCCGCTTCAGTTTTCCTTCAAACTCCTACGTGATTTCAATTGGTCCTGTCAGTGTGAATATGAGTTGGCTGTTGCGACCAGATTTGTAAGTAGCAAGAACAATCGATCGGTTAGATGTCGGTTAGTGAGCCGTAACTACACGTTTACTGCCAAGTCACACTGGAGTCTAGCTTAGCTCACTAACGTTACACAGTATTAGCTATATACTGTCTATGGTATTAGCTAGGTAAATTGATAAGCAACTGTCAGTGTTCCTGCAGATATGTAAGTTGATAAGCAACTGTCAATGTTCATACATATATACCCACAGATGATCTGTAGCCAGACAGTTTGTTGTAGTCATGACTCAGACCTGAATTTCAATCGCCACATTTAGACAACTACAAAGTTATGGAAGCCCATTTCCGCAAATGTGATGAAAAAAAAAGATCCAGTATCTCGAAATAATGAATATTTAGCAATTTTCTCAAAATAATGAGATATAATAAAAATAGTTAATTACAGTATATTTGAGAAAATTTCTTATTTTGAGATTATCTCATTTTTTGATATACTATATCATTATTTTGAGATACTAAGTCATTATTTTGAGATACACTCATTATTTGAGATACTAGATCATTATTTGAGATAATTATTTTGAGAACGTTGCGTATTATTTCGATATACTATCATTATTTTAAGATACTAAGTCGTTATTTTGAGATATTAAGTCATTATTTAAAGATACTGACCCTACTATCACTTTCAGACTATCGGGGGTCGAAGAACTTGTGTCTCAGCAGGATTCGGAAAAACTTGTCCATGCATTTAGTCAGTAGACTCGACTACTGCAACAGTGTTACAGGTCTCCCTAAAAAATCAATTAGACAGCTGCAGCTGATTCAGAATTTTCCTGCTCAAGTCCTCAGTAAGACCAAGAAAGTGGATCACATCGCTCCAGTTCTGAGGTCTTTACACTGGCTCCCTGTCTCTCAAATAATTGATTACAAAATGAACATACTACTGTTGGTTTTTAAATCACTGAATGCTTTAGGGCCTAATACACTACCGGTCAAAAGTTTGGGGTCACTTAGAAATGTCCATTCCACTCCATTATAGACAGAATACCAGCTGAGATCAGTTGCATTGTTTTTTGTTTTTTTTAATCAGGGCAGCAGTTTTCAGGTTGCTTAGATAATTGCAAAAGGGTACGCCAACGTTTTCTTTGGTAGCCTTTTAAAATGAAATCAGATTAGTAAACAGAATGTGCCTTTGGAACATTGGATGAATGATTGCTGATAATGGGCAATGTAGATATTGCATTAAAGATCAGCCACTTCTTTCTACAACAGTCGAGAACCCTTTTGCAATTATGTAAGCACATAATGTAATCTGAAAACTGCTGCCCTGGTTAAAAAAACAATGCAACTGATCTCAGCTGGTATTCTGTCTGGAATGGAGATTTCTAAGTGACCCCAAACTTTTGACCGGTAGTGTACATTTTGGATCTTCTGCTACATTATTATAAACCATCCAGGCCTCTCAGGTCATCTGGGACAGGTCTGCTTTCTGGTCCCAGAGTCAGAACTAAACACGGAGAAACAGCGTTCAGTTCTTATGCACAATCTATCTGGAACAAACTCCCAGAAAACTGCAGCTTCGCTGCAACTCTTAAATCAATGCTGAAGACTTTTCTGTTTGACAATCAATCAAGTAGGCTAATTGTTCATTTTGTACACTGCACTGTAACTTTTGTACTTGTATTTTATACCTGTCTTAGTCTATTTTAGCATGTTTTTATTTTCTATTCTCTCTATTCGCAATGCTGTTGCAAGGCACTGGAAGTTTATTCACTATTCAGGATGGTTTGAACATGACTCAGATTTAAGTAAAAAATGTCCACAGCCCTCCCTGATCTGGATAAGTTACTATGTACTATGCATCCCTTTTAGTCTGAATTTCCAAATTGATTACTGATTGCTTTCTTCATTAATGCTTCCTAAGGTCACAACTGAGGGAAAGCCAAAGATCGTTGACATCATCGATACAACAGGCAGCGGTGACGTGAACATGACCACAGTGGCAGAACCTAAAGATGGGACAATCACTGGCCTCTCTGGTAGAACACTTAAGGTCAGTAAAAACTGAATAACAGCTGCCACATAAGTATTATCTTAAATATTCATGTAATTTTCTTCATATTTGTCACACACTGTGTCTTTTTATGTCTTCCAGATCCCTCCTGCCTGGGTCAATCCATCAGGGAAGTATCGCATTGGAGTTAAAAATGGCTATGAGTTCTTCCCTAAGGCTCTCAAAGAAAGAATACAGGTAGGAGGACATATGACCGCTGTACTAGGTCTGTCATGGGTTTGATTTTTGCAACACTGTGGTTGTGCAATAGAGCTGTCATCTTCCTCTATAATACCATTCAAATTTCATCTGTTATTTTTTTAATGATCAAATAATATTCAAATATGTAATGCTCAAATGCAGCCTGTTATTAATATGTACTACACTACTCAGGATATTCATTGGCAATGCCACTATAAGCATGTGGTTTGTTGTTCCAGTAGAGGGACTTCCAAGGGGACGCACGTCATGGCGCATTGCACGCCACTTTGTTAACATTCATTATCCACCACGAGCACACCGCGACAAACACAAATCAACAGAGAATGAAACCTTATCTAACAAAGGCTAACGGTGCTTGGTGGGTGGTGATGTTAAAGTCATGTTAAAAGTAATTCCCACCCTTCATTCCCACTGTACTAACGTTACTCGGTACGTAACGCTAACGTCAGCTCCGTGATCTTAAGACCTCACAATGCCTTGTGTTTCTCACTCCCGCTAACTTACTGTTCATCAGATGTGACGTGACAAAAGCATTTCGTTTTCACGTGCGGGGTAGGCCAAGGTGAGAAGAGGGAAATTAGCTAACGTTAGCCAACATTTATTGAAAAAATCATGTTCATATAGTATTGATTTTATTTTTTTACTATTTGAGTTATATTCGACTTTCGGAATTCGTTCCAACAGACCTGTTGTGCACAGATAGCCTCTCTCCATTGCAGTGTTACTACTTAGTATAGATTTATGCCAGAGTAGTAAAACTGAGAATGTTTATTGTCAGAATCCCGTAGATCCAATGAATGAAAATATATTGGCTTGCCATCCTCTGTGGGTGTTTTTCTGTAAGATACCTTTGTTGTTATTGTCTACTAGAAAGAGCGAAAGGAGAAGCTGTGGGACCCACCACACAGAGCAGCACTAGCTGAGGTCTCTCGCAAGACAGAAGAGTTTGACCTCTCTCACCCATCACCCTCACAGGTCAGACCTACAAACTGGAGTTCTTTGTGAACTCGTCAGTGTTGGCATGCAGTGGCTAGTCACAGTAATGTGGTGTTTCCTAATCTGGATTCTCTCTACTGTCACTCTCGCATGTATCCCCACCCCCCCGCGCTTCCTCTCTCCAGATGGAGAAGTTGCAAAAAGAAGAGCTGCAGAGTCAGTCCGAGCTGCTGGCATCACTAGAAAAGAAGTACAGCGATCCTGGTCCTGTATATGACTGTGTGCTTTGGCACGACGGCGTCACATGGAGGCAAGCCATCCCAATTTTTTTCCTCTTAACGTGTATTTATTTTTTTAATTTTTTCTTTATGCCATCTACAACTGTTCACCCATGATATATTTATCCTTCCCATTGTCTGTTACTGTCTCTCTAGGGCCGTAGTCGACACTTTAGAGAGTGGAGAGCTGTCCCAGTGCACTGTGCTGAGCTCCTACAGAGAAACGCAAGAGTATGCCACGTTAGGAAATGCTGAGATGCTTAACTACTCTGTTAGTATTTATGATGAGGGAAACACACTCTGCATCGTCACCAGTGGAGGTGAGCTATCCCAAAGCATTCATCTCCTCTTAAAGGAAGCCTTCATATGATTCAGTCCGTTAACACAAACGTATATTCAGTCTAACAGCAGGTTATGGCAGGTTCACCAGTTAAGGCTGCATAATGTGTCGGAGTCCACCGTGTATTTTCCAGTCTAACTTGCTTGTGTGCTTTTTTTAAAGGGGCTCATGGGACACACGTGGCAAGCATCGCAGCAGGTTACTTCCCAGAGGAACCCGAGCGCAATGGTGTAGCTCCCGGGGCCCAAATCCTGGCTCTGAAGATTGGAGACACCCGCCTCAGCACCATGGAAACAGGCACAGGACTCATCCGAGCGGTATATTGCCAAGACAAATATAGATCAGCAGTTTGCCTACCCTTTTCTTTCCTATTTTTTTCCCACCCTTTAATTTTTTTTCTCTCTCTCTTGTCACTCAAAGATGATTGAAGTTATCAACTACAAGTGTGACCTGGTTAACTATAGCTATGGGGAAGCCACCCACTGGCCCAATTCGGGGTAAGTAATGCAACAGGGGGTGTGGATGTATGGGTTTGTTTTGGGTTACACACGGCCACCGATTTATGTCAATTTGTCTTTCAGGAGGATTTGTGAGGTGATCACAGAGGCTGTGCAGAAGCACAATGTCATATTTGTTTCAAGTGCGGGAAACAACGGCCCGTGCCTCTCCACGGTCGGCTGCCCGGGGGGAACCACCAGCAGTGTCATAGGTACTCTCACTGATGACATGAGGATTGTTATTAAACCTCCAATCAATTATTTATTAATGCTTATTAATCATGTCTACACCTTCAGACTGCATGAAAAGCAAAATAACAAAAATCATTTTAGTATGTTTGTACACACTGTTCTAACATTTACATTTTCTGGAAAACACACTGGGTCATTAACAGACGTGTGCTACAGTTGATATTGTAGCCTATTGCTGAATGAATAATTTAATTGTCTAAGTTAAGATGGCTGTATAGTTATTTTTTGTTGTTGTTGTTATTATTCACAGCTGGACAGATATAAACACAACAGCTTTAGGAATATTTGGTGGGTCATAGTGACATTAGTCGATCGATCGTTACACGTCTCCTTTATTCCTGCTCCCTTCTCTTCTTAGGAGTTGGAGCATATGTGACTCCAGACATGATGGTAGCAGAGTATTCCCTGAGGGAGAAGCTGCCTCCCAACCAGTACACCTGGTCATCCAGGGGCCCCAGTACAGACGGGGCCCTGGGTGTTAGCATCAGTGCGCCTGGCGGGGCTATTGCATCTGTACCCAACTGGACTCTTCGTGGTACCCAGCTGATGAACGGCACATCCATGTCATCCCCTAATGCCTGTGGCGGCATTGCACTAATCCTATCAGGTGGGTCCAGTGTCACAGACTGATACTAGATGTGGGAATATATTACATGTATGGAAGTGGGCACAAATCTGATGCTAGTGTGTGATACCTTTTGTGTGTGTGTGTGTGTGTGATAAAAGGATTGAAACAGAGCGGGATCTGTCCCTCTGTTCCTGCGGTGAGGAGAGCGCTGGAGCACACTGCTCTGAAGGTTGATGACATCGAGGTGTTTGCACAGGGCCATGGAATAATGCAGGTAACGCTTCTGTCTCTTGTAACGGTTTTAGCATGTTCTTTCATTTTTATCGTGAGTATTTTTGCTTTTTCGTGACATGTGTCTGTGTTCCATCCAGTAATCCACTCCCTTTCTTCCTCTCAGGTGGACAAGGCATTAGACTACCTCACTCAACACGCCTCTTTACCCACAAGCCAACTAGGTTTCTCAGTAACTGTGGGATCACAAAAAGGCATCTACCTCAGGGACCCAGCCCACATTCTTGCATCCTCAGATCACGGAGTAGGAATTGAACCCATCTTCCCGGAGAACACTGGTACTGTTCATACTTGGTAGCAGAATCCTCCCATTCAAAAGCCTTTTTTAGTTTAGTGTGGACAAGTGTTTTCATCTTTTACATCATCTGTCTTCTTCTATGGTCCCCCCACAGAAAACTCTGAGCGAATCTCCTTGCAGCTACACTTGGCGCTCACATGTGCCGCCCCGTGGGTCCAGTGCCCCTCCCATCTAGAGCTGATGAACCAGTGTCGTCATGTGAATGTCCGCGTCGATCCTGTGGGACTGAGAGAGGGAGTGCACTACACAGAGGTAGGGATAGGAAAGAGAGTAGGATGAAAAGACTTTGTTTCTGAGTCCATCAGTGTTAATGTGGTCACTTTGAACCCATGCCCTTTTTTTGTTTTTAGGTGTGTGGCTATGATACAGCAGCACTTAGCTGTGGCCCCCTGTTCAGAGTCCCAATCACGGTTATAATCCCCACCAAGTAAGATTTTATTTCTTGTGTCTCTCTTCTAGCAAGAGTTTTGTGTGTGTCTGACAGCTCTCTCTCTCTCTTTCATCTGACAGAGTGACAGATAGTCGTAACCACGAGGTGAGTTTCACAGACGTCCACTTCAGACCAGGCCAGATCAGACGCCACTTCATCACTGTTCCTCAGGGAGCCTCCTGGGCAGGTCCGTGGCATTTTGTAATAATATGATACATTACAGTACAGCATGTTCCTCCATTTCTGTTTGATCTAACATTCAGTTTTAGTGAAGTATATTGTTTTAGATTTCAAGTTTAAAGCCTCACTTATTTGCTAAGCGGTTTCTCCGGAGGGCTCAACACTTACCCGTACCTGTTCCTCAGAACCAATTTTTGCATTTTGGTTACTCTTGTTGGAAACCTAATTTCTTGAATTTCTTATTTATGCATTTAAAAAAATGTGTGTCAGCGTGGGTTGTTCCTCCCACGCTCCTCCTGCCTTGGTGACAGAGTGTGGCGCTGTCGCATTAGATTTGTTGTTGATAACGAGTGCACATGGGGAAACATTTTTAAATCCATCCTAATTGCCAAATAACCCACAAGTCAGTAGTAAGAGATGTGACTTGAAATTACTTTGTTTTTTGTCTAAGTAGAGATAGATGTGCATAATCAAAATGTGGCTTTTAATGTTTAAATCTTTTTCCTCTTCTTGTCATCATCTACATTCTCTCTTCTCCTCCTTCTGCTGTCTCTCACTTCTCTGTCCCCGTCTCTCTCCTGCAGAGATCACACTGACCTCTCATTCGGGTGATGTGTCGTCAAAGTTTGTTCTCCACGCGGTGCACCTGGTCAAACAGAAGGCGTACAGAGCTAATGAATTCTACAAGTTCTCCTCACTGTTGGAAAGAGGCTCACTAACGGAGGCTTTCCCTGTGCTGGTACGTATATTTCATGTATAATGTATGCTTATCTGACTGGGATTTTGCACATGTGTAATTCTGTGTATGTACCAGTCACAAGTCCCTTCGTTTTGTAGATGCATACATATAAAAATGACATAACGGTGGACTAATTTCTGCATGTTTTTTTTTTTTTTTTGTCTCCTCTTCAGTCAGGAAGGATAGTAGAGCTGTGCATTGCCCGCTGGTGGGCGAGCCTGGGTGACGTGACAGTGGACTACAGCATCTCGTTCCATGGACTCAACACTTCCCCTTCACCCCTGCACATAGTAAGAAGAGAACGGACTTGCAGATTAGCAACACTGGCAAGTAAGCTACAACCCAGACCCGTTTGTAACTCATACTTGTCTCTACCCAGCATGCCTCAGAGGGAGTGACGAGTTTTGATGTGTCGTCACCTCTGAGATACGAGGAGGTGTCCCCCACTATCACCCTCAAGTCTTGGGTTCAGCCTCTCAGGTAACTACACACACACACACACACACACACACACACACACACACACACACACACACACACACACACACACACACACACACACACACACACAGTATAGTATACTGTGCAGTTCATTGTTTCATCCTTCTTGATGTTGTTCTAGGCCGTTAAATTCAAAGATAAAAGCCCTGGGACTGAGGGATGTTCTGCCTAACAACAGACAAATCTACGAGATTGTGCTCACCTATAGCTTTCACCAGGTACTGCCAACACCATCAGCACTTTCTATGATACAGTTTTCTTTGTTTAGTTTGTTTTCTGTGTGTATAACCCTCCTTTTTTTTTTTTCTCTGTCCTCAGCCTAAGAGTGGAGAGGTCACCCCCAGCTGTCCCATGCTGTGTGAGCTGCTCTATGAGTCTGAGTTTGACAGTCAGCTCTGGATGCTGTTTGATCAGAACAAGAGACTACTGGGCTCAGGGGATGCCTACCCACACCAGGTATGCTTAGCCACATTACATGTTTTTCTTCTTTGCCAGATGTTCACTCATATCTGTAGCTCTCTAGATTTTTCAGAAGGTAGGATTGTGCATAAGAAGGATAAGTTCCTGGTGTGCACGCCATGAGCTAACACATCCCCCCTCTGTCTTTTTCACTTCTGCAGTATTCTCTGAAGCTGGAAAAGGGGGACTACACCGTGCGTCTGCAGGTCCGCCACGAGCAGTCCAGTGAGCTGGAGCGCCTTAAGGACCTACCGTTTGTGGTTTCTCACCGTCTGTCCACCACACTCAGTCTAGATGTCTACGAGTCCCACCGTGCTGCCCTCATGGCCAAGAAGAAGGCAAACTCTGTCACCTTGTGCCCAGGTGCCACACAGCCCTTCTACGTCACAGCCCTGCCAGACGACAAGTGAGTCCATTTGGCGGGGGACTTTTCGTTTGTATTGTATGATCTTATAGAAGGAACTTTATTTTAAAGAACCTATCGGGCACAGAACAAAAAAGGCTAACTTTTCTTAAGAATCAGTCCGCTGAACTTGATTGGTGCTTGCTCAACGAACAGTAGAGACCTTTACAGAAATAATTTACTCCCAGGACATATTCGCAGTCCTCCATGACACCATAGCACTGAGATAGAAGCAGCTGTGACTGTCACTGCCCGATGTGAGTCGAGTGCAGATGTGAGTTACGTGTCGTACCCAGTGTTAGCCGAGTCAGACCAGCTCTGGTCGAGTGCAGATGTGAGTTGCGCATGCTCAGATTTAAACGGTTTACTGCATAACTGGTCTTACTGAAATTTGTGAAATCCATAAAATAATAAACGTTTCTCTTTACATACAATAACAGAAGATGGTAATCATTTCAAAAACGTTTTAGCTATCGATGATTGTTAGATTGCTAATGTTAGCTCAAAACGCCATTCAGGTGACAGCCTTTGTTGTGTTTGATTGCTAACTTGTAGCCAGCAGCAGCAGTCATTTCAAAAACGTTTTAGCTATGATTGTTTGATTGCTAACGTCAGCTCATAGACTGTACGTTAGCTCAAAAATCCGTTAGCATCTTGGAGGCTACTTGTCGCAAAGTGACGCATGCGCAACTCAAATTTGCACTCGACTCACATCGGGCAGTGACACCTGTAGATTAGGGGTGGGAATCGCCAGAGGCCCCGCAATCCAATATTATCACAATACTTGTGTCATGATACGATATTATTGCGATTTTCAACATATTGCAATATTCTGCAATGTATTGCATTCATTTCCTGATGTCTTTCTTTGATGCTGCCATCAGCATTCATTATATTATTACTGTGATCTAATTTAGTTTAATGTCCCTGTCTTTGTTCTCCCTATCACTTTCTCCCTTTGTTTCTCCCATTTATCTTTATTTTTATTTTTTTCAGGATCCCAAAGGGGACGAGTCCAGGATGCTATCTTTCAGGCTCTCTGGTTGTCCCCAAGAGCGAGTATGGCAAGAAAGCAGTGAGTGGACATATTTGTTGTTACCCTCGATCCTCCTTGTCTCCTGTTTAGCTTAACTTACTCCGGCTAACATCAATCAGGCTAAACAAATCATTTATTTCTCATCCAGCTAATTTGGTTCTTTTGAAAGCATTTTTAGGATTGATTTGTAAATCCTGGATGAAGTTATCTTGGGAAACGGTGCACTCCTAATTTGGAAATAAAGGCAAATTTATTGGAGATGTGAAACCATGAGCAGCATTCATAGGAGTGCTGACCATGTGATTGTGGTATGAGGCAGGTGTGTTGAGAACCGTCCCAACATGCACTGAGGCAATAGATTCATTCATAATCTCATTTTATGTGTGTTTCTGCATTGTTACTGGTGTCTTTTTGTTCTACATTATGCACCACAATGTTTCCACTGTTTCCAAACTTTTATCACTGTCAAACAGTTCAAACGTTACTACTTTCTATTGAGCCCACTCAGAGGTGCGTTTACAGAAGAAAAGAAAAAAAGAATTGGTTTAAGTCAAATATTTCTTTTAAAAATGTTATATTCACTTTGAATTGTGATTGCTTTGATTTCTGGAGCTTATTCTCACTATCTCCATGGGCTGCAGGTGCTACTCTATATATCATCTCACATGTGTCATGTTTGTCTTTGGCTGAACTTGCCTGACTCCGTGGCTCCAATGCAAAGATGTTCCTGTCAAACTTAAGCACCCATTTACAAATGCATATTTTTTCAATGTTTTACTATATTGTTTCACATTGCATTGCTGAAGATCTGTCTATTGTTTGAGTCTCGCACACGCAAGAATTGTTTGTATCTTCAAGTCAAAGATTCACTGTGAAGCCACATCCTATTGATTTCCTGTAGCTTTCAGTTCTGAGTGAAGATGCAGTGCTTAACCCTTGTGGCAGAAGTAGGAAAAACTCGTCGATCAGATTTGTTAGATGTGAGCACAAGATAGAAATCGGAGCTTGTCAGCGACAAGGATTACACCACTGTTTACCACTGTAGCAATTATTGAAGTGAGACAGGTAGGTGGATTAGACTGAGTCTCTGAGCGAGGATGAAAGATAATAATAATAAAAAAAAAAAAACATGAAAGAGAGAATCCTTTTTGGTTTTTGTTTGTGTTGTCTCTTCCTCACTGTGTGTTATTCTGACCACCAGGGGCAGGCCTCTGCAAAACGACAAGGGAAGTTTAAAAAGGTACTGGATGAGCTAGAAACACTGTACAACAGAGCGTCCACTGCTCTCCTGCCACTAGGAATTGGCTTCTTCCTTACCTTAAGATGGGATTTGTTATATCTTCATTAATTATGTCAAAGCATGCCATTATTGCTGTATTGAAATATGCAATAGGCTAGCCATAATATGTATTTATTTTGATATAGAGTAGTTAAAGTGTTCCGGTGGTCAGTAAAAATTGCCAATATATATATATCTATGAATTTCAACATCAATTGATAATGAGCACTGTTTTAAGCTTTTATAACTGGGTATTAAAAAGCATTTTTCTTAACTGATTTTAAAAAGGGATAACCAGAAGGAGTCGAAGGACATGGCATTGTTAGGAAGAGGGGGAGAATTGGGATTCTGATTCAGAGTAGTGAAAGAGGTCATGGGTTTTTATTGAACGTGTCAGTTATTTTTTTGACTAAACTATTTTTTTTTGTGTTCATACAGGATATTGTTCCAGTCGTCTACCACTTAATTCCTGCTCCCAACAAAACAAAAAATGGAGGGAAGGACAAGGACAAGGAAGGAGACAAAGAGAAAGACGTGAAGGAGGAGTTTGCCGAAGCTATGAGAGACCTAAAGATTCAGTGGATGACAAAGTGTGCACAGTAGCTCTTCTGCTTTGTTCAGCAACACATGACTTGTTTTTCCATTTTTGTATTCTTTTCCTTCTCATTTAACCACGTGTCATGTTGTCTTTTTGCCGTTCAGGTTAGACTCCAGCTCCATCTATGATGAACTGAGGGAGAGCTACGCCGATTACCTCCCACTGCATGTGCAAAGACTGCACCAGCTGGACTCCGAAAAGGTAACGGTACACACCAGCAAGAGAAAAGGGGTAATGGAGGAAGCTTGAACAGAATTCAATCCCAGGAGCATTTCATCATTTTTCTACCCCAAGTTAGCTTCTAAACTACGCAATTATCTCTGTTCACAGTCCTTTCTCCTCCTCCTGTTTGTGTTCAGGAGCGTGTAAAACGTCTGAGGGAGGTGGAAACGGCCGCCGACATCGTCCTCTCCCACATCGACCAGACGGCCCTGGCTGTTTACCTCACGTTGAAGACCGACCCTCGGCCTGATGCCGCATCTATCAAGACGTATGTCTCACCCACACACACGCACATTAGTATTAATAGTAGAATATGAACATCTTTAGAATCCTTCATCAACTCAAACTCAGTTGGTGGTAGCAGGGGGAGGCAGATCAGGAGAATAGTGGGTTAACCACACACAAAGGGAATTACAGCACCCCATGAAAAAATAAATCGATGAATGAATCGAACATTACAGACTTGTGATATTTAACCAATATTACAATATACAGTTAGATTTTTCCTAAACAAGCATATAACATGAACTGATAGATACAGTAGCAGGAACTTGTTCAGCTGAGGTGGTAAGCCTCCCAGATTGTGACACATCTCACCTTGTGATCAAGTTAGTTGGTATTTGACGGCCTACACAACAACTGCACTCAATAAAGCGCCAATGTGTAGCTTTTGAAAAAGGAAATAACACATTCTTTGTCTCGCAGAGGAAAAGTTGAATTCATAATTAATAAACACACACTAACTCAATTCAGTGCACACAGGGGCGTTTTTGGTACAGCCCCAATTGGTCGTCTGCCTGGTGTTACCAGTAGCTTTTGGTGGCTAATGTTAGCAAAACTGGTAATGGATATCGCCATGTAACTGACATTGAGTTAGTTTACTGACTGTGTGACTCCTCTATTTTTGCTACTGTTGCACTACAAAAGTGTGGCTTTTAAGCTGTAGTGCATAACTTCTTTTTTTTTTATAAAAATTACATTCAAGCCATTGCCAAATGAGTTGATAGAAAGCTACAAAAGGATTATCAGCTCCACACAACTCTCTGCATTTCTGTGTTCAGAAACTGGTGTCGTCCGGCGACTTTTGCGTGCAGAAAATCGAGTGAGGATAATGACCCTGACTCTTCTGAAGAGTTTTTTTTAATCCTCCGTGTCCTCCTTTGTCACAAGCAACTGCGTCATTAATTAGAATTCCTCATGGGGGAGACAGAAACTACGCACTAGAGTGCTGTGTGAAATAGTGCCTCTGCTCTTTTTCCCTAAAGCTTCACTTTTAATTTCATAAAAGTGTATGGATTTATTTAGGTCAGCCAACGTGGTCTTTGTTTAACAGCAGAGGTGGCCCACCTCTGCTGTTAAACACTGTGGGGAAACCCTGATTTGATTATCCCAACAACCTTGAGGCTTTAATTATGTCTTTAACGTCTGTTTCAGTGACATGGAGAAGCAGAAGTCGTCTCTGCTGGACGCTCTGTGCAGGAAGGGTTGCAGTCTGGCCGACCAACTCCTGCTGCCCCCGGCGCCGCAGGATGGCGCCGGTGCTGTCTCCACGGGACAAGCAGCGGCAGAAGAGCAGGTTGGGGAACAAGTGGCCAGCAGTTCTGACGACGCCATGCACAGCGTGGTTCAAGCGCTGACGGATACGTTTTGGGAGGTGCAGAAGTGGGCAGAGCTAACTGACTCCAAGGTAAGCAAAATGTTTAAAAAACAAATAATAATTAAGGAAAGGCCAAAGTTGCTCCATTGTAATAGAGGACAGCTGGCAATATTCTATATTTTTTTTCTTTTGGTCAACAAATCCCATGAAAAGATCGAACACAAAATGAAGAATGTCACCAGACTTCTCATTTGTTCTCATCCCCTTACCTGTAATTTTGTTTCCTCAATTTTCTAGCATTGTATAATCAGTCATAAGAACCACGCTCTCTGAAGTAACCTAAAAACACCTAAAACAATGTGCTGTCCTCTGGTTTCGCCCCTGAAAATGTGAATTTGGGTGGATGTACTATATGTCCCTATAAAGCTCACTACTTTTTTTTTTTTTATTCAATAAATGTTAAGCTAATCTATTTTCTTTGTCTTCTGTCCTTTCGGCTCAGGTGTTGATGTTTTCATACAAACACGCTCTTGTGAACAAGATGTACGGCCGAGCCTTAAAGTACGCCTCGAAGATGGTGGAGGAGAAGCCCAGCAAAGACAACATGAAGAACTGCATCCAGGTATGAGAGCAGTGACTGCTGATATCGGTTCAACATAAATAAGATGTATACTGGATATGTTTGGCTCCAAGTAGAGTAGTAGAATATAAAAATAAAAATAAAAATTGTAATTGAACAAATGCTAGCTGAATGTCTGCCCTGCTCCCTTGGAATAACTTCCGTTGTTTTTTTTTGTTTTTTTTGTTTTTTTTTGCAGCTTATGCGACACCTCCGATGGATACACTGCGCCACCTTCAGTGAGAACTGGCTACCGGTCATGTACCCCGCAGATTACACTCTCTTCTAGGCACAGACACACATGCATGCATGAGCAGCATGGCCATACATGGTCCATTACATGATACCTTTTTGATATCATGTCCCTCAGGGTCACACATGGTCTATGCATCTGGGTTTTCAAATTTAGAAGTAGGTGGACACCAAAATGAAGGGTAACGCTGTGTAAATGGTTCGTGGCACTCAACACTTTATAAGGCGAAAAGGGATCATGTTTGTCTTTTTAAATGTCTTGTGGAACACTACAGCTCTGCAGACCACGTGGCCCGACGGTTAATTTGAATGCCATCAACAGAAAAACAACAAATAATTCAGTTTAAATTTATAAAATGCTCCAAACTATTGCCACGGCTTGTTAATACTGTAGCTCGGTGCTTTCTTAGTTGGGTGTTGTCCTTTTACTTTGGTGTCATCTACACATTTGGAGGCTTTCACATCCCCACTCATCCTCAGCTGTCTGGACTCCATATCACATAGCTAACCTCATTCTCTCGTGTAAATATTGTGTAAAAGGGACCGTGTGGACCCCAGGGATGCATCCCAAGTCTTTTAAAGAGAAATAAACTGACTCCATCTACTTGCTTATCAAACAAATCGACAGCAGAAAAACTCCCAACGTTTTATAATGCTTCAGTGAGAAGACAGGAGGACTTGCTTCTGCACGATGTTCGGACATACGAGGGCCACTCTGTCTGCCTGATCCCTGGGTTAAAAGGGAGACCCAACTTGATATCTTTTCTTTCTTTGTTTTTTGATTGTTCCAGCCAGGCCGGGTTGATAAAGTTAACATTATTAGTCTTGTCTGTCTTTTTAGGCCCCGACACTTGTACACAGAACACAAAACAATAATTGAGGTGCCTTTCTACATGTACCTTACTTTTTTTTTTTTTTTTTCTGATAGGATAAAAACCAATGCAAGGCTGCAGAATCAGTAGCGTCAGTCAACACTCAGCCGCTTGCAATCATTTCACCCATCAGCCTTTTGGTGTCAAATGTGGTTATAAAGCTCATATCTGCAGTTTGATGTGTCCGTGCACTGTATGCAGGCCGTCAGTGATTTGTCAGCTAATAGGAAGCCACAAACACTTTCTGGGCTTTTGCTTACCTGTTGGCCTCTCATTTTATACTGCAGTTACCTGAGCAGCACATTTGACAAACTTCATCTTTAAAGACCTCACTAACGTAATGGATGCAGTTGTGGGCAGCGGGAGGATGTTTAGATTTCATTGTGAAATGTTCACGCAGTATTACCGTAGACGCGTCTCCGCAGCATTCAGAATGTTGCGTTTGTACACAGTGTCATAAGTAATGTACATACACACGTAACATAAAAAAAAATATTAAAATGCAATAGGTATATAATACAAATATAATTCAAATTGATGTATTTTGCGTATATGCATGTCTTCTAGGATGTAAGGAAAAACAATTGTTTTATTTGAAAGCAGATTTTAGTTCATTTCAATTTGAAAGGTGTGTGTGTGTGTGTGTGTGTGTGTGTGTGTGTGTGTGTGTGTGTGTGTGTGTGTGTGTGTGTGTGTGTGTGTGTGTGTGTGTGTGTGTGTGTGTGTGTGTGTGTGTGTGTGTGTGTGTGTGTGTGTGTGTGTGTGTGTGTGTGTGTGTGTGTGTGGTGTTACTTGTGAGCATATTTTGTGCACATGAACATTTTCTCCCTACAGAACTGAAATGATAGCCAACTAGAGAGGGTTAAGCATGAAGTATTTTTTTTTTTGTGTGTTTTCTTCAGAAACTTTTACTTTAAAGGACCATGCCAGTGGGTTTTGTATGTTTTTATCAGATTTACTGCAAATAGCGTTACATAACGGCTAACCATTTTGCATCCTATGTTATTTTATATTTTTTAATGGGTTTGTTTAGGCATCTGTTTATTTTCAATATATTAGGTGACTTTTGAAACCCAATGGTGAACACCAAGTCTGCATTAAAAGCCCTTAAAACCAAATTTCTCAATCATCTTTTTACTCTGGGCGATGGGGGTTCCACATAAACACACCATTTTCTGGCAAAGTCAGAACAGTTTTCATTATGTCACAGGGGATTTCTGTTTGTGCCGTCTCACTGGGTCGAGGTGGTACGGCCATATTTCTGAGCACCAATCAGGATTTAGCAATCAAAACGAGATGACAGTTTTGGGGTTGTATGTGTATGTTGCCTCTCACACCCACAAAGTCCTGATGAAGCAGGTTAGCTGAATTGTTGAATGTTAAAACTCGTAACAAATGTTGATGCTTAGCAATGCAGTGTAATTGCGCACACGTTTATTTGAAAATACTTCAATGCTTTTCTCTGCACATATAATCCAATTTTTACAAAAATGAATGCAGACTTGATGTTCATTTTGAATTAAACAACTTGAAAGAGTACTCCACCAATTTAGTATTTCACTCCTGTAACATTGCAGCTTTCATAATGGACAGTTTAAAAAAGGAGCCCTGTGGAGCCATAAAAGGCTTTATACAACTTCTATTTCCAAATATCTAATCCAAATTTATTTATAATGCACGTTTATAATGTAGCTAGTAGTTCCCCTTTTGAGCAAGTTTGAAAATCAACCATTTGTTTTGCATGTATGTAGAAATTAATGGGGAAACGATGACTGTAAAATATTTCTTAATGGTCAGGTTTACATGATTTTTTTAGTCGAGCTAAAACTTCAAAAACACTGGCACGGTCCGTTAAAATATCTCGCCTGAATCAAACGAGGACACAGCGGTTTGGTTTTCCAGTGCAAAAGAGGACCACGCTAAAGATACAAACTACGTAATCACGTTTTGTCTTTTACATTTGTGATTACCTGTCACAGTCCGTAGTATTATCAGTTGAACCATATCATGATTGTCCCACTTTAAAGGCAGAATGAGTAGGATTTGTCGGTTGCGATTTGTAAACAACATTTGAAGTTGGCCCCCGACTAAACGAGTGGAACGGTGCTCGCCAGCCGTGAATCAGTTGTCACAACCCGTGTTGACTCAGGGGTGAAGTGTTTCTGTTTTTAGCTGTGACTTGCGTGCGCTTTCTGCAGCGGTCAGCAGCACAGGCCTCTCCCGAGTGCGCAGGGCTTTACTGGAGTCACTTGGGTTCGACAGAGTTTGTCCTCATCGTCTTTTCTGCTTCTGTTTTCTCCTGCTGCTTCATCCTTTTTTTTTTTTTTTTTTTTCTCCTCTTTCCTGTGTTTGGGGTTTGGTTCAGGCAAATGTTAGGTTCAGGGTTCAGTTGTCTACAGTACGCGTTGCCAATGACAGTCTCTCCAAAATGGCCTTAACTTTCACCACAGGACTGTACCGTCCATTTCTGGCACCAGACAGACTTCTCTATATCTGTTGCTCTCACTCTGCTGGTGTCAGGAAATACTTCAGAAATGCTTCTTCTGGATGTTGAGTGTTTATATTTGTAGTCATAAAATCTAGTAAATGCCAATATTTTACAGAATGTTATGAGATAAGGTTGTATGCTCTTAGTATTATATTATTTTATACCCATTCTTCCTCAATGATGTGGGAAAGACCCAAGCAACTGTCACGCTATTTTGTGGTCATGTGGAATTGTGTCACAAACAAGGAAAACCACACTGAATAAAAAATGATTTGGAAGAATTTGAAGTGTGCTCTGGTCATCATTTGTACGTACAGCCAAATGGAGTGTGTTGGGAGTGTTTCGTTGGGTTTTGTGAGTGAGCAGTTTTATTCTTTTTATTGACCTCGTCATTTGAAATAGCCGGCCAAGAGTTTGTTCAGAAATGAGTCAAGTACAAGAAGACATTAACAGATACAAGGGTTTTCTTCATTTTTTTTTTTTTTTACTGTATTAAACAATAGAAATGTTTTTAAAAAAAACATTCACATGCTATCAGAAACAGGACATTTCATAACTGATGTAGACACGCAGAGAAAGGGCTGCAACTATCAGTTATTTTCTTTATCAATTAATCTTTAGATTATCTTCTCAATTAACTGATACATTTCTTTACCTTAAAAATGTCCAACAGCCCAACATGACACATTCAAATTGACTGTTTTGTCCCATAGTGGTCCAAAACCTAAAGATATTTAGGTTATCATATATTGTTGAAGTCCCGCACACTGTCCATTACGCATGCAAATACTTTATTTCACAACGTTGTAAAATAAAGTATTTACGAAGTATTTGCATGCGTAATGGACAATGTGCGGGACTTCTTCAGCAAGTGTTACTGGTAACCTTTACCTTTTCCAACGCACCTGCCCCAAAAAAGAAGCGTGCAAAAGCGCTTTTGAATCGAGGTTATCATATATGAAATACAAAAGCATTAAATCAACACATTTGAGAAGCTGACACCGCCCAACGTTTGGCATTTGTTCTTAAAAGAAATAACTGAAAAGATGACCTGTCATTTAATTAATTAACTAATTGTTTTTACTTTAACACTGAGACATAACTGGTTTGATTCTAATGAACTATTCTTGAACCTTATGTAGCACAGGTTTGATTTATTCAGGCTAAATATGGTGCTTCACGAGGTAGTAAATATGGTATCAGACCAGGATGGCATGGAGTAAAAAGTGAAAAAAAGTGTAAGTTCAAGCAACAACTAAACTAAAACTCTTGCTGTACTGCCCTTCTTAGCATCTGTAGTGCTCACTGGTTGCGAGCATCATAAAGCCTTTATTTATAACAGATGATATAATATAATAGATGACGAGATAATGGGCCCTGAAGCACACACAGGTAAAAGACCCTCCTCTCTACATAGCAGCATCTGACACTAAAAATGATATTTTACAGGTTTATCATGCAGTAACTACAGTTTGGGTGATGGTTGAAAACCTAAAAATTGCAACTGAAATTCAGCATTTTGTTTATGCTGGAGATGAAGAGAGGCTGTCTTAACTCCTACCACGCCTTCCTGCTACTACAGTTCCAAACGGACAATCTTTAATTATATTTTACAAATTAATATGCAATTATTATATGAAACCATCAAAGGAAACCTGTGATGCAGGTTGAATTTTCTTAAAGCTGAGCTATTTTACTGTGAAAATAATAAAAATAGCTTTACTATTTATTATTATTATTATCATAGCTTAAAAATGCACTGTGCCATTGTATTATTTGGAGAGGAAAATAAACAACAAATGCAAAACTTAATGGTGGCAGATACTCGCCCTTTGACTTCCCAAAGAGTAATGTTAAGAACTTTAAACAGAGGCTCTGACTCAGGAGTCCCTGGGCCTGTAGGGGCCCATTGAGTAATCCATCCATATCTTCTCCGTCTCTCACTCTCTACACGTTGCCATGAAGATCTTCATCTCTCCGTCTTCAGCCAGCAGACTCGTGTGGAAAGCCTTTTTAAATTTCTCCGTGAAAGTCAGATCAGCCTCATACCTCACCTTGTTGGCCCAGATCAAAGTCGTTCCTGGTTTGCAGAAATGCTTCATGGTGACCAGGAGCTCGTCCAGGAAGTCGTGATGGTAGACCACATCAGCTGCCAGCACGTAGTCGTATCGGTAGACGGATGTAGGGTAGGAGCGCTCCAGGTCCTCGCACCAGGACAGAGTTGCCACTTGGGGTGCGTATCTGCAGCGGCCCCTGGTGTTCCTGTTAAGGTTGGCTCTCAGGTTGCTCAGGGCCTCTGGAAGGTCTGTGGCTGTCACCCAGGCACCTGAGGACATTAGGACGTTCATTGTTGCAGATACTCCAAGCCCCCAGTCCATCTGAACTAGTAGTACTTCACCTGAACCCCGTAATACACACTGGGAAGAACTGAATTGATTACCTAAAGCCCACATGCAAACATACTGACCTATTGACATAACTTTTTTTTTTTTACTTCAATGTGTGAGCCACCCAGATGTGTTCTCTTCTGTGTTTCTTCTTTTTAACTGCTCATTACTCCCCCACATCTTTGTTTCTTGTGTTTTGATTGACTTCTGCTCTGTACCTGTGCAAATGGCAAAAATTCTTACCGAGGAGCGCTGCTACAACAGACAGGAGGCCAGTTCCTGCCCCGATCTCCAGGACCGCCTTGTCCATAAGACTCAACTGTTCGCGATGGGTGTCCAGGTAGTGACAGAGAGCCAGAGCCTTAAGGGGAAATCAAGATGACTTTGAGTTACAGGGGCGGTATAAGTGTTTTTCAGATCTGAAAATGTATCCGATTTGTGACTCATAACCGTGATCCAATCCAACTGTGAGTTTTGTGATCTGTTGCACCCCTACAAAACTATTCTAAATAATCAAAGTGACGTAAGGCAAAACAGGTTATTGAACTCATGTCAATTCCTGATGATTCATAAGATATAAAGGAATGAAGTAGTGCACAAATCATGAATTAATTCATGCATGAATTCATAATTCATGTGCCCTTCCCGTAAAGTGTTACCATAACTTTAGTTCAAGCCTGTGGCAGCAGTTCCAAATAATTATTTTATTGCCATGCAATGAAAAATACCTTTTCACAAAGTTTCTCACAAGTTCAGTGGGGGCATTTTCCAAAAGAATGCTTTAATTCTGAAAAATAAAGTTGCTCCCCCACAAAACTCACTCAGTGTCTTTTAATATTATTTCTTAGATACGCAGGCTACATACCAAGAAAATTCATGAATATTAACTGTGACACCCCATTATGTTGTGAGCAGTAGACCTACGTGTACTGTTGTCAAAATTGTGTCTAATCTGTCTATGTCTATGTCTGACCTGGGCTGGCACATGGTCACGGTAAAAAGCGTGTGTGTGCGCGAGCGCTACGATCACGCGCAGTGTCCCAGTTTTAGTTCCGGGAAATCTGGTCACCCTAGTCTAGGGGCCTCAGAGTTTAGGCGGGAGCATCTCCATATATGACATCCCCATAATCCAAAACTGGCTCTAACACTTTGGCATGTGATAGCATCAGTAAACAGAGCCTTCCTATACAAAATAAAACACAGGTACTGTCTGTCATATTGTGGTGAATGAGGTTGCAAAAAAGGTGCTACTCACCGCTGGCCATATCATGCCTGCATAGGAGTCAAGACCACCCCTGATGACGATCTCCTGGCCCACGTAATTGTACACCTCTTTATCTGCTTTGTAGAAGAAACACGGAGCCCAGGCTGGTCTTTGTTGCTTCTGGACGGCTGACTCATCTGATTGATACAAAAGTCAGACGCTCAATTCTCTGTGGACTCTGCTCAGTGTGAGTTTGGAAACGTTTCACTTCCTGCTTTTTAATGCATAGTTCATCTGACCTTTTTTTTCCTCTTTATCTTCTTCACCCCCATCTTCCTCCTCCTCTTCCTTCTCCTCCTCCTCGCCTTCCTTTTCTTCCTCCTCCTTGCCTTCCTCTCTGCTTCTCATATAACTGGTTCCCTCCACACAGTACGTGGACAAAGTATCCATATCAAATCCTGTATGCTGTTGGACTTGGAAAGACAGGTAGCAGATATGGATTAGAGATTGAGCTTCAATTAAACCTTTTTTAATGTAATGTTTCTTTTGTAATTCCTTTTTCTCTTAACTTACAGTAGTTACCTTTTTTTCTGTGTCTTTCATGTCTTTGCTACCAAAGTGAGAACAGACTAGGGGATATACAAGATTATTTGCAAGATTTTGTATTCATATATTTTGATATTTTACTTAATAATTAGCTACTGTGTTTATATCATTATTTTACTTGTAACTGCAGTCCTACAGTTTACCCAGCTAAATAGACCCTATATACACCCTCCCCCCGGCGGCACCCCTTCTCTGCTTCTCTTCATAGTCGTCAGATTCATCTACCAACCCTTATAGGTTATATATAGGTTATAGGTTTGCCTTGCACCAGCTCTTAACTATGCTGTTATAGTTTTAGACTGCCGGGGTACCTCCTTTGACACACTGAGCTCCTCTCTCCTCTCTCTTTCCATCTGTCTGCATCCATGTCCCAGAAATGCTCGTTACTAACTTAGCTCTGGTGAGCTTATTCCCCGGAGTCCTTATGTTTTTTTTCGCCTAGCAGTTTTCCTTGGATTAGGGTGGCACCTAAATCATGGCTGCAGCTGTCGCCATGGTC
This sequence comes from Perca fluviatilis, assembly GCF_010015445.1. Taxonomy (NCBI): domain Eukaryota; kingdom Metazoa; phylum Chordata; class Actinopteri; order Perciformes; family Percidae; genus Perca; species Perca fluviatilis. The sequence goes on from NC_053114.1 coordinate 21,567,230, forward strand.
CTGCTCCGTGCCCTGCTATGCCCTGCTACACCCTGCTACGCTCTGCAGTGCCCAGCTACGCCCTCCTACATCCTGCTACGTCCTGCTATGCCCCGCAGTGCCCTGATACACCCAGTAACGCCCTGCAGTACCCTGCTACGTCATGAACTACTACAACTACTATTTCTAGTCATAGTTCCATTATCTTTATTCTGACTATTATTTGCCACTGTTCATCACACCCCCAACCAGCACCGTCAGACACCGCCTACCAAGAGCCTTGGTCTGTCCGAGGTTTCTTCCTAAAAGGAGTTTTGCTCTTGGGGGGGAATTACTGGAATTGTTGGTTCTTTGTAAATTATAGTGTGGTCTAGACCAGTGGTTCCCAAACTTTTTTCCTTGGCGCCCCCCCTACTCATGTCTAAGAAAAGCTGAGCGAAACCAAAGTTGAGGTAACTCTCGAGATAGAGCCTTACTTTCTTTTTTGATACAGAGGAGTTATCAGCACTGTTAAGTTTCTCCTCCATGTTTCATTCATAAAATAGTGATGCCTTGGCAGCAGGAAAGACGAGGATACAACAAAATATATAGTTTTCATAAAGACTTTTGTATACATTATATATTCTAGTGTATTATCATAATTTGTTTAACATGTGCAAATATATACATATTTTTTTCCTCAAACCAGATAAAGACTTGCGCCCCCCCCTGTGATCTTTGCCGCCCCCCCTGGGGGTGCCCGGACCCCAGGTTGGGAACCACTGGTCTAGACCTACTCTATCTGTAAAGTGTCTTAAGATAACTCTTGTTATGATTTGATACTATAAATAAAATTGAATTGAATTGAATTAAATAGGCAAAACAAGTCCTCTAATGTGACCAGGAACAGAGCACAAGATTATTTTCAGTCAGACTACCTACATGGGAGACATGTTTCCAAACCCTAACACCCTACGTCCAAAGTCTTGTTAAAAAAGTTCTCTCTGCAAGTGCTTCCCACACAGCTTGTGTGAATAAAGTGAAAACTTCACACTCAAACACCCTACCTGTGATCTTTGGCCTACCTGCTGCTGCTTTATTTCCCAGTGAAGGATCTCAGGAGCAATGCATCTGGAGACCTCTGATTTTGAGGTTATAGTCTCAGCATCCTGTTGGTTACACCCATCATCAACACAAGGGCATGAGGGTATTTTTAGAGCCGTGCTCACTAGGAGAAATGAACACAAGCAAGATACAAGATCAGAGCGCATGTACACACAAACACACACGCTCACGCTCACACACACACGCGCACACACACACACACACACACACACACACACACACACACACACACACACACACACACACACACACACACACACACACACACACACACACACAAACAAAGATGAGTCTGTGAGGTAACCAAAAGGAGAGAGAGAATGACGGGAATGTCATGATACCAACAGCCATGTATTTTTGCTTCCAGTGTCGCTTAAGGACTTGTCTGCTTGTGCTTTCCAGAAGCCTCCTCGGTCTGTAACCTCATACTGGATATCATTTGAAAAGATATAATATGAAGGTCTAAAAAACCTACGGACACACATTGCACGTTACACTGGTAACGCACCCCCAGACCAAAACAGCATATGTGTTTGGCTTGAGTGCATCTTGGCAGAAAACCATGAATGTGTGTGTGTGTGTGTGTGTGTGTGTGTGTGTGTTTGTTGGCACTGAACCATTTAAAGCCTCATTAACTTATTTAAATTGTTGTTAAGTTTATGTCACTTCTTCTGAAACACTGTTATCAGACAGTAAAGATAAATGAAGATGAAAGTCAGGTCTTATCAGAATCAGTTATTCATGACTCAAGTGTAATACAAGGAATTTGCCTGCAGCTTTATTATTGCTCTCACAGCATAAATTATGCAGAAATAGACATATGGCTAAAAACAATGACAACATAGTTGAACAAACAAACATTTGACTACTATGTACAGATATGTTTGTACATAAAAAGTGTATATATACGCATACATAAGCATACACAAACGTAGACACACACACACACACACACACACACACACACACACACACACACACACACACATACACACACACACACAGCTTGCTTGTTTTACCTGCAACAACCTCAATTGCTTTACCAGAGATGGGAGGCAACAGGATCAAGCTGGCATGCAAAACCCATGTATTAACATTACATTCAGCCTTGGCCATGAAGTATCACCTCCCAGTTTCAGATATCATCATTCTAAATCCACTCATCATCCCAAAACTTGAAATCCATCCCTAACCTCAGCAAGGGTTAATGTAGAGCAGCCTTATTGAAATAAAAGAAACAAGTTTTTTGATGCGAGGCAGCATTTCAGCTCTGTCTCTCAATGAAAGGTTGTATTTTATCAAGAGACTGTTGAAAGAGTGCTAAAGTTAACCGATACCTCTTTAGGGTCGCAGTCTTCAACAGTTGAGTATTTGTTTGGCTTGACAATGATACACAGTGCAACCAGCTTAGATAGTCCCTCTGGTTCCTCTTTAATCCAGCTTGTGTTCCTGCAGCCAAACACACATCCATCACACGGGCAAAAAGACAAGGAATGGCAGGACAGAAAATGTTGGAGGATTTGGAATCATGACTTAGATATCAGATAGGTCATATTTATAGCAGGTGACTTGAACTTACTCGTTCCAAGATAATCAAGCTAACTGGTGAGTTTCCAAAACATGCTAAGTTTGTGTGCGACTCATCTTACTGAAGCAGCCCAATATGGAGGACCTCTCTTTCTTTATTTGACCTCTTTAAAGTGTTTTGCTGGTGAAATATTACCCAAATAAGTCTCATCCAGGTGTAAACATAAATGTTGCAAATAATGATTACATTTGTTGGATTTATATAGTATTTGATTAATGGAAGATGTTTGTACATTGATTTTTAAATGTGCAGCGGCAGTGTGATTGTTTATATTAAACTATACTAAATATTGATTATGACTGTAGGCCTATGTATGATGGAAAGGGAAGACCTCATACTATTTTCATTTTTTTTATGCCCCATCATGAAGTGGTGATGAACATTAAAGTCTGAAAATAATAAATACAATATATTGTTTTGCATTTTAACAACAACATTGTTGTGCTTTTATATATGTTACTGTCCCAACTATAAAATGTCATTGCCTCTGATTGGCTTACCCTGATATTCTTACCCTAACCTTAACCAATCTCACTCCTCATGCATAAACCTAACCAATGTATCAACCCATCAGAGGCGGGCCATGCCTTTGCCCGTCCTTTTGGACCATTCATTCTAGCATCAACCATCAAGTCAAACATCAGACCTGTAATAACCAATTTCTCTGCCACTTGGGGGCAGTAGGAACCAGCTGTGAACACAACACTGATATTACATCTTTTAAGTTGCTATGCAAACAGATGCTTATTTACACATCCAGCAGTTACAGAGCAACATTATCATTCATTTGGAGTTGAGTTTGTGGCCACCTGATGAATGTGAGTCCAATATTCACTCTCCTTTTAGCTCTGTTTTTGGTCCCTACCAACTCTTTAAGGAAATATCTGGAGCTTTAGCTGCTAAATGCTCCACTAGGTTCACCAGCAAGTCTCTAACTGGATCTGTCTGCTGTTTGGTGCTGAGCAGGTAGTGTACAGTAATTTGCTTTTAGAGCTTTTTAGCTGAAAATGACGCTATGAAAGTGGTGAAAGTGAATCAAAACAGTAGTTGCATCAGGACATCCCAGACTTCACTTGTCAGGTTCAGCTCTACGTTGTCTGACCTGCTAAACAATCACCAGCCTCAGTTGTACTTCAAAGCTCTGCTCAGCTTTGCTTGCTGCTGCCTGTTAACATTATCAGGTTAACGCTCCAGTCATTCACGGCCCCCAGAGGATTCATCTTAAGAGAACCATCAGTGACTTGATCCAACAGTACAGGCAATCCATTCAACAGTTGAGATCCTGAAATAAATAGTATGCTTCTCCTGTCCTTGTTAAAACTGGCAACGATAATAAAACCTGATCATAATGTCCATGTGAAGTCAAACAGCAACAGACCTCCTAAATAAGATCCACTAGCTCATCCGAAATCCACTTGAAAAATCCAGAGCCATGTTCGCCCACATCATCAGAGCTGTGAGCTGACTGGAACAAAACAACATCGTCAGCCAAGATCTGAAGTGTAAGTCTGTGCTGCTGTTGAATGACAACCAGCTTCAAAAAAAGATATCATTTTGATCCTGCAGAGGTGCTTCTTGACCAATATGACCTAAAAGAAAACAGCATTTGGAGCATTGATGTCATGATTAGGGTGAAAAATCCAAAATGCCCACTTACTAAACATGGAAAAGCCTTAGGTGCATCAAAACATACAGAGTTGCCAGTTTATCAGAGATCACTAAAATGATCAGATGAGCAATAAATAAGACTGTTCAGCTTTTGTTGACAGCGTGTCAGATTGAATTCATTGGTCATTTTGGAGGTTGTGGTGTTAATTAGTATTGCATTATATTTAAATGTTTCTAGTAGATAAATACACCAGTTAATACAGTAAATAATATACTAACAATGTGTAAAAACATGGATGACAATTTGAGATTGTGATATTCTGGCATATGAAACTACAAACATCATAAAGTCTTTATGTAAAAGAGACATTTAGACATTTGCACAAGAGATCCATGAAAACATTACACAGAATAAATTAAAGATTCCCATTCCGTAACACAATTTATACATTTGACCTAATTCTGCAGTCACAGAAACACTCACACAAAAACACACAAACAATGAATATACATTGTGTTAGGCAGCAGCCTGTCCCTGGTCTTTAGTCCTCTTGTCCTTCCTCCAGGCTCTGTACAGTTTGATACTCAGACTGGGGAGGTCGTACAGCTCCTCCATGTGGAAGCGTTGCCGAAAGCGGTCAACGAAGCTGTTCTCTGGGTCCAGACGAAAACGCATGGCCCACAGGATCTGTGTGTTTTCCTGGCACAGGTAGTCAAAAGTGTCCATCAGCTCCTCCAGGTAAGGATGGGAGTACACCACATCAGCTGCCAGGATGTAGTCGAAACAATGTGTGGCACGGGGGAAACGCTGCTCCACCTCCGGACCCCAGATGAGCTCTGTGACCTAGAAACAGAGATGATTTAGGGTTGATTAATTTTTCACATTATTTATAAGGCAAAGCCTACTTTTGCATACTCTTAAAGGTCCCATGACATGGTGCTCTTTGGATGCTTTTATATAGGCCTTAGTGGTCCCCTAATACTGTATCTGAAGTCTCTTTCCCGAAATTCAGCCTTGGTGCAGAATTACAGTCACTAGACCCAGTCCCACAATGAGCTTTCCTTAGTATGTGCCATTTCTGTGTCTGTAGCTATTGAGGAGGAGAGACAGGGAGGGGGTGGCCTTGACCAACTGCCACTTTGCTCGTTTGAAAGCCATGATGTCTCTCTCTCCTGGGTGGGCCAAATTCTCTGACCTCATAAGGAGCAGATTCCAGATCGGCCCATCTGAGCTTTCATTTTCTCAAAGGCAGAGCAGGATACCCAGGGCTCAGTTTACACCTATCACCATTTCAAGCCACTGGGGGACCACAGGCATGCTGGGGGAACTCATATTAATATTAAAAAACCTCATAAAGTGAAATGTTCATGCCATGGGACCTTTAAGGTGTTTTGTATCATCTTTGGTGTTAGCTGCACTCAAGATTTCATGAAATGACATGCTAGATTCATATTTGGTCCATGACCCAAATATACACAGAGAAAAACAACCAAACAAAATGCAACATATATTGCTGATGGTTGTCTTGTCAACAGCTCCTTAGCTGGATTTTTGAGTATATCTATCTATATAATAAATATAGATATATATATATTTTTTTTTTTTTTGACAGTGTTTTTGGGGCATTTTAGGCCTTTATTAGATAGGACAGCTGAAGACAGGAAAGGAGGAATGACATGCAGCAAAGGGCCGCAGGTTGGAATCAAACCAGCGGCCGCTGCAGCAAGGACTGAGCCTCTGTACACGGGGCGTAAGCTCAACCAGGTGAGCTACCCATGCGCCCCATATCTAAATGTATTTTTTTTAATGTTATCAACTCGACAGTATGAAATTGTTACTACAGAAGTGAATAGAAATCCTACCACAGGGATGTACTTGCATCTGTCCCTGGTGTTGCGCATGACATTGTACTGGAGGTTCCCCAAAACATCTGGCAGGTCAGTGGAGGTCACCTTAGAACCTAGAGAGAGACAGTGCAGCTAAGTGTTAAAGGAAATGACATACAAAAAGGAACTTAGACAGCAAAGAGACTGGTGAGAGCTAATCACTGGATTTTGTTTTCATACCTAACAGGCTGGATACAATGGAGACGAGCCCAGTTCCAGCACCCAGTTCAATCACATTTTTGTCCGTCAGGTTGTGTTTGTCTCGGTTGGTCTCTAAGAAATGACACAACACCATCGCCTGTTGGGGGACACAAGTTGATAGTTCACTGACAGGAAAGAAAAAAAAAAAAAGAGGACGGTACAGCAGCTAAATATTTGGGATAATGTATACGTTTGGGCATACCGAGGGCCAGAGTACAGCTCCATAGAGGTCTGTGGACTCTTTGATACGGATTTCCAGATCAGAAAAGATGTATCCCTCCCAGGCCTCCGGGCCCATGATGGAGGGGTGGAAACAGCGAGCCATTATGGCTTTGGCTAGCTCTGCATCCACAGCAGCACCTGCTTTTGCATCCACGGGAGAGACAGGTAAAAAAAAAAGCTTACAAAGTGAGGACAATTTTGCCGGCAAAGTAACCAAAACACATTACAATACAGATCAGTAGCATCAAGCAAATACTAGTTTTGTAAAAGATCATAATCATTATGATAATGGTGTCGTTTATGTGTTGGTATTGGCAGAGGTGTTAAGTCAAGTCTATGTCCATTTTTGAGTTCAAAGTGAACTGTGTGCAGTCTCTTCCCATCTGTTGTGAGCACTGTTCCTCGTTCCCACTAGTGTTTTAATAATTCATTTTGAGGTGCTCGATGCTCCAACAACTCAAGCAGCAACAACAGTAACTCAATTTAAATTGAAACACGTTGCTAATTAGTTGTTCAGCTTAATATGGCCTTAGTACTTGTGATTCTCAGGAGTTGCTGACTGAATTGCTGGTGCATCAAAATTGTGTGACATTGCAATGGAAAGACCAAAGGAGCAGTGTGTAAGAGTTAGTGGCATCTAGTGGTGAGGTTGAGATTACAACCAGCTGAATACCCCTTCCCTCACCCTCCCTTTTCAAGCATGTAGAAAACCCTATGGTGGCCTTCAGGTAGCTTAAACAATGAAAAAGGACCTCTCTAGAGCCACTGTTTGGTCATCCGTTCTGGGTTACTGTAGCAACATGGCGAGGCAACATGGCGGGCTTTGTGAACACGCACCCCTATGAAAAGCTCATTCTAACGAAAACAATTCATAGTTTCAGGTGATTAAACGCTAATGAAGACATAATTATGAATATGCCAATCAATCAATCAATCATTAAATAATTTTTTTGTCACATGAAATCGTATGAGGTACAATTCCAGTGAAATGTAATCCCATCAGCCCCTTCAACTTGTGCATGATTCATCATAAAGCAGGGTTTTTCCTGGCTCACAATGGGTCTTTGGGAGGGGGGGGGCATTAAGTACATTAAGCACATTAACCTCCTGCACTGTAGAGGAGTAGAAGCCGAAATCTCATCGATGGGTATTTCAGAATTTAGTAAAAATAGTAAAAATTTAATAAAAGCCAAACTATCTGAACGGCTAGATACCACCGAGTAAGAAAGTAATTTGGGTAAAAAAAAACAACCCAAAATTAGTTGGAAGAAAATCTCTGTGAGACAGAAAACCATCAACAACATGATAAGACTGCAGGGCTGCTGTGCAGGATTGGTCGGGGTTTCTTTTATTTTGTCCATCACTGCACATCACCTAAATGTGACACTAAAATATTCCAGCCTTAAATCAAGCAGATGAGTAATCATGTTGTTTTTTCTTTCATATCGCATTACAGGTAACATTTGATTCTCTGCTCTATAAATAAATCCCATTTAGTCTCATAATGCCCCTCTGATCCTGCTGTGTTTGTTTGTAACATCATGCCAGTGTGTGAGACTCCAGCTATGTGTCAGCGCCAACGGTTACTAACAGCACCTGACACACATCTTCAGTTACGTATGCAACACCGGTTTAGAGAAAAAGGTCAGGGGAGCCCACGGAGTGATGATGCAAAGGTTGGAGATCAATTCATAGCTGTTGTGTTGTGTGTATAAATATCTTGGTTATATTTGTCATTAACAAGCAGAGATGCAATTGTTGCATGGAATACATATTTCAACACAGCCAAACAGCTAACAAGCTCGGACATTAAATCCCCAGCTGGTTTATTGGATTTAAATTAAGCTATGCATGCATTCGACCTCTGAAATGTTTAAGACACAAGTGTTTCAAAAAGAAAAAGGCTTTCTTAAAAATTGTGACCTTGTTTAAAAAAAAAAAAGCAAAACCTGTGCCATACAGCCAGTAAAGCCACTGAAATGAGAAATAATCCTTAGTTTTTGTTGTTGTTGTTGTTGGTGTGTATTACTCAAAATTCTCACCTTCTTCCTTGGTCTTGGAGTCCTCCTTCATGACCCTTTGCTGTTGAGTCTCCATGTTTGAAGGAGTCCAAGCATGGAGGGCAAGAACGCCCCAAACAGAAAATCTACAGCAGCCAACTGCCGTTCTTGATTTGTGGTCCCTGATGAAGTCCTTTGGATTTGGGTCACTGTGGAACTAGTCTCGCATTGGATCCAGATCTCAAGCAGGCTGTTTGCTGGCACCCTTTCCCAGCTTCTTGCCCAACCACCTCTACTCCACCCAACATTTCTAGCTCTCTCTGGGCATGCTTAAAAGCCTTCTCTGATGCAATATGACTGAGGGACAGCAACAGCTGCTCATTCCAACTGCTGAACTGGAGCTGGGGAGTGAAAAGGAGGGGTAATGTTTTAAATAAAGACCCCCCCCCCCAAAAAAAAAACAATTTAATAAGTTAAAATAACGCTGCAAGCTGCAAGTTATAGAAATGTCATGTATTTATTCAGACACGCTAGAATTTTTTTTCACATGTGCAAAAGCCTCAATGGTGTGGGTCTAAGGCAGAGGGAGGGGGGCGGGGGGGGGCAGGCAGAAGGCAACTGAAATACTGCCTGAAAGAAATGCAAGGGATGTGGGGTGCTGAAGACATGCACCTGTCTTAAAGTCTTACAGTTACACATTAGCACAACAAATAACAAGCCTGAGCCAAACTTTGGAAAGACTTCAACTACAAACAATGTACCTCAAAGATGTAATGCAACATATTGCCAATCCTCTCACAGATATACAGTACGTCTCAATAGTTTACAAAACACATATTCTGAAAGAATACAGAAAAAGCTCAATTCATCACCGTTCATGATTCATATTCATATTTACCTTATACAAATATCAAATATAAATTCACAGACATTATTTGGGAGTGTGTGGCATTGTGTTTCACACTCAATATCAGAATTGCTTGGACAATTTCTGTAAATGTTATGTTGAGTCCCCCCCCACCCCTCACAACTTCTTCGCTCTTCCCTTCCCCCTTGTGCTTCCCCTCCCTCTCGTGCTTCTCGCTCCGCGGCCTCGTCGGCTCCCTTCGAACACAGATCGGGCTGTAACCATAGCAACTTCACCGCCACCATCGCTGTCCTCCCCCGAGCTGCTGCTGCTGCTCCTCCTGGCCCTCTGAGGTACGGTCTTAGCAGACTGAGGGACGGCCTTCCCTGAGAGGGACTCCTGGCTGGTGCTGCTGACCTCCTTCAGAGGAGATTTGACAATCCCCTCCGACCCCAGAAACCCTCCTCCTGCCACAGTCCTCTCTTCTTCTCTCTCGCCTCCTCCTCCTTTCTTCAGACTCCAGTTTGCTTCCTTCCCTTTCTTAGATTTGGATGGGGATGGCATCTCCTCCTCACTGCCGTCCTCCTCCTCTTCCTCCTCCTCTCCTTCTTCTCTCTCCTTTCTCTTTAAGCAGGTGACGGCTCGGCGGAGTCGCTGGCTGCGGATCGTCTGCTTTTCCTGTTGCTCCATGCGAAAGAACGAGTCGATCCGCAGCTGAGTCTAAACCAGATAAAGCATGAGTGATGTTGGACTACAAAGTGGATTTATTCCCTCCGTTACTGACTTTTTTCAAACTTACAAGATCAAACTGGAGACATTTAAGAGTGTGTGACCAAGAACAAGAGTCAGAGATGCTATTTAGTGTGCTTACTGGACTGAAGATGTGTTGCAGCCATCTACTGTCAATTGTTGTACATCTGATGTAACCCCACAGCCCAATCAGATGAGCTCAAGTACCCCTTCATCGGCACCACTCGTCATGCTCCAAATATGTTCTCATGAATGGATTGTATTGTTATTCAACATTATTAACTACAACATACAAAAGTGGATAATTTGTTGCGTACAATTGTCAATGCTCAAGTTTGCATTTGCACTCCCATCACTTACAATGGCAGAAGCTAGATGTTTAAACCATTTCTCCATTACTTTTAGCCACCACAAACTATATCCAGTGTTTATTCATACTTTTAGTTATTTCAATGGTATATCCATTACTTTTAACTACTATACTAATTACTATTCAATTACAACTTCTCTGCTCACTTGCTAACGCAATTGCAACACGTGGTGTTGATGGGCAGCTTGTAAATATAACAAGATCAGCATCACACCAATCTGTTGGTTTACTTTCTTCTTTAACACGTGGATGTATATTTTTCTAAATCTATTCTAGTTGAGTTAATTAGTTGAGTAATTAGCTGGCAAATAACTGCAAAAGTATCCCTTGGGGTACTAGTAACCCTGGTTACCTGCTGGGTGTTGAGCTGCTTGATCACAGGCTGAAGAGTCTCCTCTGTCCTCCGACTGCTCCAGCCAAAACGACTCAGACAGAATGTAAAATACTGGTTAAGGAAACTTTATACATTGATGAAAAATCACAACACACACACACACACACACACACACACACACACACACACACACACACACACACAAACACACACACACACAAAAACACACACACACACACACACACACACACACACACACACACACACACACACACACATACCCGTTTTTGTTATCCGGTGGGGACTCATGACATAGCGAATGTACATGGGGACCCTTTCTAAACTACCACTTCTAAATGAGCTAGAGCCATGGTTTCAACTCCAAAAATTCTTTTTTGATTCTGGGATCCTGAAAATCACTTAAAATGTTAGGATTTCACAAATAAAGGTCAAACCTGACATTCACCAACCCTATGGGGACACATGGCAAATTCTTTTAATATTTACAATATTTATACCCCCATTCCATTGAAATACTCCTCCTTCTATTATATAAATTTTTTTTTCAGCTATAAAGACCTCATATTTACTTTTATCACTCGTTGTTGTATAGTACAGGTGAAATAATTAAAGTAGCCACCAGGTGGCGCTTCCATGGTTTTTGTTTTTATGTTTTGGCGCTCCTCTTGCCTGTCTTAAGTTTGTTTTGGCCATTTAATGTTTTTTTTAATTAACTGTTTTCTGATTCTGCAAGGGTGGACAAGCTGGTTTAAAGAGAGTAGCTCTGCTCCATAGATCCTGTTAGCCCTCCATTCCACTCCACCATACTGTCTCACCACATTATCCACCATATATCCCTCATTATATATATACTCCTTCTTTCTATATACATTACTTACGTTTATTATGTGTAATAAAAAAAACTCCAACACGTGTCAGTCCTTCATAATTTTACTATTACCTTTCGTTCTTTCCTTGTCCTTCTTTATATTCCCCCCTCTCCATCTATTTACCCATTATCCTTTTCACCCATACCCTCACTATTACATTTCTTTCCTTAAAATTCACATCATTTATTTCCTACATCTTTTCTTTTGTTTGTTGCTCTATTTTTTTTCCATTATTTCTTTTATTTCTAGCTTCTTCATTTAAAGTCATCTTCCATGCATTTCCTTCTCCTTTTAACTCCCCATTCCTATCCTGTATTCACATTTCATTCCTTTCCCTCCATTCTCTTCTTTCTATTCCTCTCTATTTTATATCTTCAAATACATTTTTTAATCTACTCTAGTTCTGTCTAGTCCCTTTCTTTTCAGTCTATGTTACTTTGCTGTGTTCTTTCTGTCCTTATACTATTCTATTCTGTTTTATTTACTTCCATTGTGTTACTTTGTTTTTATATATTTGTGTGTCATTACTATATGTACTTTTCCACTATTTGTATAATGTCATTGTAGTCCTTCTCTAGTTACATTCTTTCATTCCATACATGTTGGTGGCTTGGTCCGTGGTCCATTCCTTTCCGTTCCATTCTGTCTGTTACTTGAGCTGAATTTCTTGTCACAACTTCCATACAAATTATTATCCTGCTCTTTTCTGTTCTTCCCTTCCTCTTCCTTCCACAAACCTGTCTTTCCTTTTTAATCTTCTCTGTATCTCTCTCTTTCTGTTTCTGTCTCTCTTTCTATCTCTCTCTCTCTCTCTTCTCTCTCTCTGTTCTTTCTCTCTCTATCTCCCTCTCTCTCTGTCTCTCTCTTCTCTCTGCTGTCTCTCTACATACCTGTCTTCTATCCTACATACCAGTCTCTCTCATATCCATGCCTCTCTCTGTCTCTCTCTCTCTCTACTGTCTCTCTCTACCTGCCTCTCCTCTCCTCTACCTGTCTCTCTCTACTCTCTCTCTACAATGCCTCTCTCTCCCTACATACCTGCCTCTCTCTCCCTACATACCTGTCTCTCTCCCTACATACCTGTCTCTCTCTCTACATACCTGTCTCTCTCTACATACCTCTCTCTCCTACATCTGCCTCTCTCTCCTACAATATTCTCCTACCTTCCTCTCTCTCCCTACATACCTGCCTCTCTCCTACATAACCTCTCCCTACATACCTGCCTCACTATCCCTACATACCTGTCTCTCTCTACATACCTGTCTCTCTCTAAATACCTGCCTCTCTCTCCCTACATACCTGCCTCTCTCTCCCTACATACCTGCCTCTCTCTCCCTACATACCTGTCACTCACTATCCCTACATACCTGTCTCTCTCTACATACCTGTCTCTCTCTATCCCTACATACCTGTCTCTCTCTATCCCTACATACCTGTCTCTCATTTCCTACATACCTGTCTCTCTCTATCCCTACATACCTGCCTCTCTCTCTACATACCTGTCTCATTTCCTAAATACCCGTCTCTCTCTCCAACATATCTAGTATCTTCAAGACAGGTGTCTTTCTCTCTCCCTGCATACATGTCTCTCTCCCTGCATACATGTCTCTCTCTACAACCTGTGTCTCTCTCTACCTCCATTTCTCCAACCACTACAACAATGTTCTTTAGGATAAAAATTAAAATGACATCACTCAATGAAATAACCGAGGATGTAGACACCTTAAATTTGAAAGCAAAATAGCTGTTGACATGGCTGTGACAATCAATCTTAATAAAATATATTTACATGCTCAAATATGAACTGAATTGAAGCTAGAGCTGTACCTACTTGTGGGATTGTAGAAAAACTAGATAGCAAAAAAGAATTATGTTCAGTGATTACAATTTATATTTCCATTAGTTTATTAGTCCATGCGGTTCTTCACATAGAACTTAACTGCCTGCCAGCTCCTTCCCATAAACGCGTCTGAAGATGCCTTGATACATGCTTCACACTGGGCTTTGCCAGGAACCCTGCCAGAGTTGATGTTGTCCATGAGATTGCTCTCCACAGCCTGGACCTCCTCTGTGCTCCACTTCCTTCTCGCCATTTTTGATGAACCTTAGACAAAGAAGTAAGGCCAATCAATGTAAAATCGCTTGCAGTTTTATTAAGAATAAATTATGGGTGTCTGGACAGTAGTTACTAGGTGGTTGCTAGATGTTACCTCATAACCACCTAGGGCTGCACAATAGAGACACATCACATTGCATCATACTTTGAAAGCCACTCCCGCCAGAGGGGAGAACATCTCTCCGCTCTCCTGACTTGTATTGGGTGAAGGTGACTCATCGTCAATTTTGTCTGCTGGCAAACAGAACCATTCCTAAAAGCTGCTGTGTGGTGATATTTACTACCGACAATGTAAAGAACCCAGAACCTAAGATTTTATAAGCTCTGGAACAAAAACTGAGCTGTTAGGAACACAAAAGTGGATATAGACGTGAGGAATCAGCAGAGAGAACGGTAAGACTATGGGATTCTGACACTAAGCTAAAGATATGCCCAATGTTACGTTTGCAGCAAGCATTTAATTAAGTCAAATATCCAGATGTCAGTTTTAGGCTAACTACAGCCTGTAAGGTAAGCTAACACAGGACAACGTTGGACATAACTTTAGTTTAGTGTCAGGATTCCAGTCTTCCCATTCCCTCTGCTGATTACTCATGTCCGTATCCACTTTTGTCTTCATAAAAGCTGAAGTTTTTCGGGTTTGGCAGCTTGTTAAAACTTCTTCACATTGTTGGTAGTGAATATCATCACACAGCAGCTTTTAGAAATGTTTGTTTTTTGCTAGCACACAGAATAAAGAGAGAACCTTGACACGATACAAGTCAACGGAGAGCTTGGTCTTTATATGGAGAAAAATCTAAGTTGATTTTTTGACCAATATGATTTACAGTGGGAATTTAGGAGTCACAAAATGCATTTTCAATTAAAAAAAAAAAAAAATTCATGAAGATGTAATATTATGTTGGGGTCTTTTTTCCTACATCTGAAGAACACGATTTGTAGGTGAGGGCTTCTCTGCTTCTGCAATCTAGTGATTTAAATTATATTTTGATTCATTTTCAGCCCCATAAGCCCCTAACAACTACTTAGCAAAAACAAAGCAATGCTCTACCAACCACCTGGTGTGCCACCCCCAACTTTAAACCACCAAATACCACCTAGTAACCACCAAGGACTGGATTTGAGTATTCCTTTGTCATCACAAAAACTAACCTTTGGTGATCTGGGATTCACCTGGAGATTTGTCTTCACCCACTGGCTTCTTGTTATCTGGTCTTTTTTTTGTTGCAGTCTTACTCACGGGACACACTGTAAAACAATATAAATGCTGTTTAAATCAGGGCATCTCACCTTTTGTTTAGTGGAATTGTCAAATGAAACTTCCAATACCTGTAGTTTCCTGTGAATCACTGTCAGATCCAACTTCAGTCGTGCACTTCCTTTTTCGCCTCGATCCGGCTGCAAGTAAGTACTGGTTACTGACCAAAATCAGCCTTATATCCCATAGGCCTACTTAAATAACATGAGACATTTGTACATGACCAGATCCCTTTTAGTTAAGCTCAAATGCAAATTCACAATTACCTTTATGCCTTTGTAAATCACTGTCCAACACCTTTGACCCTTTACACAATACGTTTTGTTTCCCCAGAAATGAAGAATGTACAAAAACCACCTACAAAAAACATTCTACAATGAGGATAGGTGTCCGAATACCTGTTAAAAGCAACGGGGTCATTTCACACTCCTCATTCTCAGATAGATTACTGTCCCCAGCCATTTCCTCTGAAAAAACAGAGACACACTGAACTTGTTCACATTAATACATCAAAATTGTAAACTCATGCACATCAAAACAACACGTGTTAAATTATGAATGCTAGGACATTTAATTAAAATTATAAATATTGTACCATTTGGGTCAATGCTGATCTCGTCAAGGGTCCTGCCTCTGAACTCTGAGATTTGTCCTCGCTCAAGGGCCACAAGGACTTTGCTGATCTTTGCGAGCTGTAATGTACCCTCGGGAAGCCTGTAGAACTGTCTGTGTACTCTAATGTCGTGGCCAAGAAAGTCGGCAAGGTCATCCATTTCATTATCCCGCAAGTTTAGGACTTTTGACATGGTCGCCACATGTTTCCTCAATTTAGTGGATGACAGGGCCTCTGGATGCTTGGCCCCACACTTGCGTGCAAGTTGTCGGATGGCATCTGATCCTCTAAGATGTGTTCGTGCTTCAGGCCTTGCAAACAGGAAGTGGTTTTCATTTGGAACTCCACATTGTATGCGATTCTCAACTAGAGCCTCCATGGATGAGAGCATATTTGGCGTGAGGATGATAGGGACCTTTCTTTGACGTTTTCCCTGGATCTCTATGCGCTTAAAGTGCCTGCAGAGCTTCTTCTCTAGGTCAGTTAATCCAATTTCAACATCTGGATGAATTGAAGAGGTGTCTCTTACGGTGAAAGCTTTGAGAGGCATTTTTGCTACCTCGCCCTCGCCTGCGATTAAACAGTATAATCTCACCGAGTGTAAGGTTGGCCAAATCCGACCAGCTTTTCTTATTTGGTGCTTCGAGCAGTTTTGTTTGGCACTCACTCCGCTGTTCATCAATGTACTTGTGCATTCTTTTAACATCCTCAGTGAAGGGAAGGAGCGTAGGTGCATTCCACTTCGCTTCTTTTAGATTCCTGAGTGCATGTGTTGACACACACTCAGTCCATCGGGCTTCATAAAGCCGTTTGAATGTACGCACATTGTGCAGGGCACTCTCATCTTGTGACATCATGGCTTCACATTCGACTATATTTGCCATTTTTTTGAGGTTGTGGCCTAGCTTTAAAGCCAGTGATGGAGTTTTGTACAGACCTTTCTCCTCATCAAATTCAGCCACTTTCTTCACAGCTTCCACAACATGAGCAAAGTTACCTGGAACAAAGAAATCATTAGTTGTCTTAAGTTTGCCAATACACT
The DNA here is from genome assembly GCF_010015445.1 of Perca fluviatilis. NCBI lineage: Eukaryota > Metazoa > Chordata > Actinopteri > Perciformes > Percidae > Perca > Perca fluviatilis. The sequence continues at coordinate 21,584,039 of NC_053114.1, forward strand.
TTGCTTTATGCATTAGTCTTCCGGTCTCTCTCATCTTTTGCCTGATGTATTCGTGTTTTGTTACGTCATGTCCAAGCTTACTGTAAAGCTTCTCTCCAAGTCTTAGTATGCAGTTTTCACTTCGAATTGTGTCTGTTATTTCATCCTGATGCATGTCATTTACAAGTTTCCAAAGATTTTTGTTGACATCATCTGGGACTGGCTGCATAAAAGCACAAAGTGATTGTACTCTAGTTTTTCCTGGTGCTAAGGAACCAACTTTCTTGGCCAGATGACATCTTTGCATGTGCCTCCACAAGCCTTTCCTTTTGAGTAATGCCTCACAATTAATGCAGTGCATATATTCATTTGGGGTGACAAGCTCACTGTTCTGCTGACTTGGGATCATCACTCCTCTTCCATCTTTAAGCACCTTATTGTTATGTATACGGTTACCTCTATTTCTTAGGAGATCAAGTTGAATTCTCCGTTCTTTAGATCCTTTCGGAAAACTTACTGCTCTTTTCACCTCTGGTATATTACTATGTCTTGCCTCCAAGTGGCGAGCCATTTTACTGAATGGCAAAAAGCAAAAGCAGCAGTATTGTTTTTTACTGTATATTCTGCCCCCATCGTCTCTCTTTTTTAATGTCATGACTGAAACCTCATCACAGTCACTAGAAGATTCAGAGTCTTCATTGTCTGA